>NW_021703774.1:127312942-127380249 GCF_005190385.1 Monodon monoceros | reverse complement strand
TCTCTCTCTCTCTCTCTCTCTCTCTCTCTCTCTCTCTCTCTCTCTCTTACTACTCCTTCTGCCCTCCTCAAGGGCAGTGATGCTATCCCTTGACTCTGGGAGAGCCAAGCAACCACTTAAAGACATTCCTAAAGACACTGCTGACCCGCTGGTATCTGGTAGTCCATGCTCAGCTCTGTCTGTTTCCTTGAAGTTCTCTTCTGTGGATCAGGCACATTTAACTTCAAAGACAAATACTGGGCACAGAAATGACACAGAGAGGGCAGAGGGGCATGAGAATTGGGCCTTGAGCACCTAAGTGCTGAAACAGATTTTCTTTGTTCTTAACTGATGCCTAGCTAATTGTTGGTGCTTAGTGAATGTGAAATAATAAAAATGTTACTATTAACAAAAATAATAGGATTTTCAGCAGAAAGATACTTGGGAACCATTGTTCATAAAAAGCTAATGTAACGGATGGATTCTGGCATCTTTTCTTTGATCTTTTGAATGTCCTAGCTTGAAGAGGTTTGTTAAAATGTACCTCCTTTGGGAGGTGGAGGGGTGTAGCAGATCAAACAGGGAAACAAGTCCAATGAGAACTTTGCTAAAAAGCAAGTCATTTAACATCAAATGTGACTGTGATGAGCTAAACTTACAAAACGAATTATTATTCCCACCCCAATTATCTCTTTCTTCTGCCTCAGTTGGCTTTGGAGGGGGGGATTATCATTGGATATGGAATATTAGTTGGTAGCAACATAATGTCCTCATCCTGGTACTTTGTTTAGAGCTGAAACTTAGAAAGCATTCATGAGTATTTCTAGTTACTTTTAATTTCCCCTTCTCACTTAAGAGCTAAAAGAGAACTATCAAAAGAAAGGAAGCTAACAAGAATAGCAAAATGTGGGTAACTGTAAAACTGAATGATAGGTGGTTCATTATGGTATTCTCTTTACTTCTGTGTATGGTTGAAATGTTTCATAATAAAAGGTTTTTAAAAGCTTACAACAAATGATAGCAAGATGTATCTTCATTTGGCCACAGAGTAGGTTGTGTGACCTCTGGAAAATTGTATCCCTGTCCCTTAGTTTCCACAATGATATAGAGAAAGTTTGGTTAGTCTGGATAATCTATAAGTTGTTCCTTCCTGCTCTTGATTTCTATGACATTTTCTTCCTTTAGTCACATTTTTCATGCTACCTGCTAGATCTTAAAAATTTTACACTCAGGATATATGTGTATGTATAACTGATTCACTTTGCTGCACAGCAGAAACTAGCACAGCATTTTAAATCAACTATACTCCAATAAAAATTTTTTAAAAAAGAAATCACAGGAGAAACACCATGTGATGTCAATAAATTCAGGTAAAAAAACTCAAAATTAGATCATCATTTCTAATAGAGACAGTAAGTAAAATGGAAACTACTTAAATATAATAAAAGTTATTACTTATCAAAAATTTAAAAAAAAATCATGTCCAGAGATCTAGGGGAGACCCAAGAAATCAGGTCCATAAGACCTGGCCTTAAATTCCAGATCTCATACACACTTGCTTTGGACAAGTCAAACAGTCCAAGGCTCAGTTTTCTCCTCTGTAAAATGAGAATAACAGTAATACTTTCTTCATTGGTTATTGTAAAGATGTGGTCTAAAAAGTGCTTAAACATAGGACTTGGCATCTTATAGGCACTAGATAAATGTAAACTATTGTTGCATCTTGGTTTATTTCTTTCCAGTCTTTTTTTTTGTAAATGGTGGTCATTATTATGGACATTCTCTTGCATCCTGGAACATCTATCCTCCTTTCTGTCTGAAAAGGCAGAGGATAAAACAAACTCACACATAAAAAAATAAATGAAAAAGTTTGGGATGTCTGTAGGTAGATCACCAGTTTTTCTTGAAAGCATGTACTTGCTTTACATAAAGTGCCAAGAAGTCAAAGTAGGGTACTATGCCCCGACGCATGCTTCAGACACCAGAACTCCACAGGTTTTTTTTCTTGAGCTGTGGAATTTTCTTCCTGTAATAGGTGTTTTTATTATAAGCATTGTACTGCAAACACAACTCTGAGAGCAGCATTCCTGAGTTAATTTGTGCTTTCTCTTTGGAAGTATGAGCAGTGGCCCCGGGGATATTAAAAGTCTAGATATTTAATCTAGTCCAATTAACAGCCCTTCTGATTTCAAAGCCAAAAATCAACTAACATCTAGTCTGGACAAAAATGGCTTCAGAATAAAAAATTTTTTTTAATCCTAACAATTCCTTTATAAAAGCAAGAGAAATTCAGTCATGCAATGAACCATGACTTGAGCACCTGCAGTAAGAATTCACACATCTGGGGCTTCCCTGGTGGTGCAGTGGTTGAGAGTCCGCCTGCCGATGCAGGGGACACGGGTTTGTGTCCCAGTCCAGGAAGATCCCACATGCCGCGGTGCGCCTGGGCCCGTGAACCATGGCCACTGAGCCTGCACGTCCGGAAGCTGTGCTCCGCAACGGGAGAGGCCACAGCAGTGAGAGGCCCGCGTACTGCAAAAAAAAACAAAAAAAACAACAAAAAAAAGAATTCACACATCTTATCTCTATTTTTAAAAAGACCTAAGTGATAGCTATTATTATCCCAATTTTACAGATGAGAAAATAGAGATGTGTCAAAGTTTAAGCTTGTCCAAGACCACAAAGCTAGAATGTGGAAGAAAGTAAATTCTCAGCACAGAATCCATACTTGGGAACATAATAAATTAACAACATCTTCCTGAAAAAGTTGGGGTTTTTTTTCTGAAAAGAAATTCATGGAGATACTCTTCCACAGACTCTGTTCTGTCCAAAGCAGCAAATGTTCATTACATCTCAGCCTAAGAATGCAATTAGAATACCTGCAAACATTTTATTCTATGAATTATACCTTGGCTTTTAAAAATCTACTCAATTTAGCTGAACTTTGTCAAATAAAGGCCCTAATTGTCCACCTGATAACAGAGGCATAGTCCTTAATGTCAAGACTCTTCTGGTGAGGTTAAATTGCATCTGACCATTATCTGGTAGCTCAAGATGAAGCTGGCGGGAATGATTAGGCCAATGCAAGCTGGCTGACAATGTAGAAAAGACTACCCATTCTTTGAGGTAACGTGAAAGACAGTCTGCATTACAGGGTTTTTAACCTTTGTTTTTTGCTCTTTACACAATGACTTAGACCTGGGGAGAGTGCAGTAAAACAGACACTCCCATGCTAATGGGAGTGTAAATTTATACAACCTTTTGGAAAACAAGTGTAGCCATAGGCAGAAAAAGCCTTAAAAAGTGTTTTTGCCCTTGGACTCTAATTCTTCTTCTTGAATCTGTGACAAAGAAATTATCAGAATTATGGAAGAACCCTTATGTCCAAATATGTTCATCACAATAGTATTTACAATAGAGAAAAATCCAAAACAATCCAAATATTTGATAATAAGTCAATAGCTAAGTAAATTAAGGCATAACCACACAATGAAATAGTATGTCACCATTAAAACATATATCTACAAAGCCATTACAAATTATGTCAACATGAAAAATGCTTGTGCTATAGTGTTAAATTGAAAAAAATACAAATTTATAAATACTACCCTTATGATTACCTATATTAACTTCTCTGTGCCTCAGTTTTTATCTATACAATGTGACTACTCTCTTCACAGTGTCATTACAAAGATTAAATGTTATTGTTAAAAGTACTTAGATTAAGTATGTATTAATTTTTAGCCATACAATACAAGTATTGTCATCCTCATTTTATAGATGAGCCAATTAAGGCACAGAGAGGGTAACACAAGGGGCAAGATAGTCCAGGAGCAACTGGCAGAGACTGGATTTGAACCTGCATGTGTCTGACACCAAGTCCATGTCTTCAACCACTGCAGAATACCACCTGACAGAAAGAGGAAAGTCAGGAGGGAAAGTCAGATTAGAAAAAAAGTTAATGCAGTTTTACAGATACTGTTTGAGATGACAAGTTATTCAAAAATTATGTCAAAGAGATCATTATTTTGAACTTCATATTATTTGATACTTCTATTTAGTATTTGTGAAAGAAAGCAATGCTTGAAATTAGATATGAAGAATAAGCATATTGCAACATCGTTCTCCAGAATTAAATAACAACTAACACCTTCTTGAGTGGAAGAGAGGCAAGGAATCTCAGGAGAGGAACTCAAAACATTTGTGAAAAATAAAACTTACATCTAGAGAAGAAGGATGAAGAAGACAAGAGAAGAGAGGAGTTGGAAAATCATTACTTAAAATAAGTGGGAAAAGTTGGTACAATCTTGCTCCATAAATTCCTAAGGGAAACTTACACATAAAGAGTGGAATGGGGGAAGGAGGGGAGCTATTGGGGGCTGGGTGAGGGAATGAAAGGAAGATAAACACCCTCAGGACAGGAAGATATCAGCAAAATAACTGAATTAGTGGAATCTTCATGGTAATAGTTAAGGTTTCAAGGGTAACTGTGTTTTTGAAGAGAATAAAACTGATCAATGTGAAATGGTCAATCATGTATCTACCAGGCTTAAAACAAGTATTTGACTTAGGATCTCAGAACTGCCATCTGTATACCTTTTAGATTTTATATGTATAAATACATATATGATATATATACATACACACACGTTAGAAATAGGCATAAAGTAAGTGGACTAAGAAATAGTTCTTTGGAGGATTTAGTAAGGAGACAGATCACACTTCCCTTTATTATTTTTAAAATATTAATATCTGACCAGTTATTCATTTTAAGGATGACACTTTATCTAATTTTGCATAATGTGCAATAGGTCATCCCAGGCTCTAATAGAGGTCTTTTAGCACAGTGGTTTAGAGCATAGTCTCTGATCAAGGTTTGAATCCCAACTCCAATACGTACTAGCTATGGGATTTTGAACCATTTAACTTCTTTAAGCTTGAATTTCCTTACCTGTAAAATGAGCATAAAATAGTACGCAACATACTAAACTGAAGATTTTAAAAGATAAATGCACAACAAAGTGCTTAATGCAGTGCCTGACACAAAGAAAGAACTCTGTAAATGTTAGCTGTTATTAATTATAACAACACGTCAAAAAGGTTCCAAGCTCCTTGAGGGCAGGGACTGTGTCTTTTATATCTTTGCATACCAGTGCCTTTCACAATTATTGCAACATAAGAAGCAAGCCTTACCTAAATAGTTATGAGATGA
Organism: Monodon monoceros; assembly: GCF_005190385.1. Classification (NCBI taxonomy): domain Eukaryota; kingdom Metazoa; phylum Chordata; class Mammalia; order Artiodactyla; family Monodontidae; genus Monodon; species Monodon monoceros. The sequence goes on along the minus strand of NW_021703774.1, from coordinate 127,375,058 downwards.
CGAAAAGAAGGAGAGGGGGAGGCAGGGAAGCAGAGGCAGGGAGAAGTTTATCATATGGGAGAACATGAACTGTCAAAGAATCCTAATCCTAACAAGAGATTTAAGTGGGAAGCCTTTATTTAACCTTCATTCACTTCTTCAGTTTATTTATTCATTCCAAAAATATGGAGGAATGGTGCTGAAGAGCCAGAAATAGACAAATGTGACAGTTTCTCTAACCTCACCTTAGCTACAATACAACAGGCAACAAAGACATTAAACTAATAATTATGGGAGGCAGTAGGGCAGATTTGGCTAAATATGGGTTCTTCTATTTTATTTTTTAATGTAGGTTCTTTAGAGTCAAGGAGCTGTGGGTGATAATTCAAATCTGAGTCCAGAAGGAGAGGTTAATTGGTCCAAGATCCCACAATTAGTTAATTGCAAAGCCAGTGGGGGTAACAATATAGAAAACTTGAATCTCTTCCCCTCCCCCCACCCGGCCCACTAACCCGGCCCCAGAAATAGTTTGGGTGTATAACAGTTTGGATTTGCACTTTCCCTAACCTGGCATTTTTGTTTCTTCGTTTGTTTTTATTGTAATCATCATATTAACACTTATTTGTGGCTGCTTTTCCTCAGAGTTCAAGCTATGTGTGACTGAGGACTGTAGCGGTCTTGCTCGTCACTGAATCTCCAACAAGAGTCTCTGGAATGATGCTGTCCAATATGGTAGCCACACCCACATGTGGTTACTGAACACTTGAAATGGGGCTGATCCAAACCTAGATGTGCTGTAAGTATAAAAAAATACCGATTTTGAAGACAGGAAAAAAAGTCTCAATCATTTTTATATTGATTATATATATATATAATATTTTGAATCTATTGGTTAAATAGAATATATAATTGAAATTAGTTTTACAGGTTTATTTTTCCTTCTTTAATGTGTCTACTAGAAGAAAATTAAATTACATATGTGGTTCACATTTGTGGCTTACATTATATTTCTATTGGACAGAGAAGATGCACCATAAATTTCTGTTGGATGAATGAATGAATTAATGATCAAGAAGCCCTTTAGGGTTTTAAAAAGACTAAAACTAGCCTGTTCCTTGTAGAATGATGCCTAACATCTGGATGACATACATAGGTCTCTTTACTAATGGGGAAGTCCAGAAGGGTAATTTGGGTATTATACCCTATGTTCTTTGGCAGCTAAACCACCAGTAATAGAGTTTATAAGGCATAAGGGCTTGAAATACCCTATATTTTTCCCAGTTAAAAAAAAAAAGTACCAGTCATGTGTGGAAAAGCAAAGAAGATTACAATCTTATTACAAGATTAAAACTTCGTAACAGAGTACATCCAAGCAGGCCAAACCAAAAAGGCTATGGAGAACATGCATTACATTAAACCATGAGTTATTTTATGTGGGTCTGAAACTGTGGGAAGGAAATGAGAAGGAAAATTACAGAGGCAATAGAAGAAAATGGAATTTTATAGCATTTGGAGATAATCTTTGAAGAAAAATGCTCAAAGTAATGCTTTTGATGATGAAAAGAAAAAAAAATGCTCAAGAAGCCAATAATTTTCTAAGCTATCCAAAAGCACCCAAAAATATATGAGAAGAAAAAAAAAATAAGGAAACAAGGAAAAAGAAAACACCTGGAAACTCATATTCCAAAATGACAACAATGATGCTCTCTAGACGATGGGATTGTAGAAGATGTTTTGGGTTTTCACTGTGTTTTTCTTCACTTTCCAAAATTTCTATAACAAAGTGTGACTCTGTAATCAGAAAAAAAAATACAATAAACCATTTCTTAATTAAAAGAATAAAGAAAAAGTTGAAGCTTAGCATAGTGACGGAGTGACAAGTCAGCAAGAGAATAGAGAATCTGCGGCAAGCCTGGAACCAAAAACCATCAGGTGGCTGGGCAGAGTCTGACACAGAGAAAACCAAGAAGATCAAATAGCTGCAAGAATGATGGAGTGGGTACCAGCAGGGAGTGGGCCAATGAAAGACCACATGCAAGAAATTGGGACTCAACCTTCGAAGCTTGAGGTGACAGAGCTAAAGGAACAAGACAAATGAACCAACTTTCAAAGCTAAAATGATGATGGATAGACCTGGGAGCAGCCGAAGCCTAAAAAGGGAGGAAAGGTCCCGGGAAAAGTCCTGAACTTTATCAGGTTCTTTTCCTGAGGTTGAAAGAGAAGGTATCGAGGGATCAGTTAATTGTGTAGGATTTGTTATTATATAATTTAGTTAGGAATTCAATTGGAAAATGTTAAGCTGTTCACACACCAAAACCTGCTAAATGCAAGAAAATGTATCGAAACTTTGGTCTCTTTCTGATGAGACTGCCTGTACATTAGCTTGGGAAATCATTCCTCCCACACATATTTATTGTGAACTTACTCTCTTCTAGGGGCTAGGAGGGATAGGTCTAAAACAGGAAACCAAAAGTTTGGCAACTGCCCCTGGTTGCTCAGATTTCCTGCATCTATGAGTTGAATGGATGAAGCGTTATGTCATCTGATAGGAATCAGATTCTCAAAGCATAGTGTGCTGTCTTGATATGACTGTCTAAAGGCTTTTAAAAATTCCTAGCATTTTGACTATATTAGATATTTGATAAAAGTTTGATCCGAAAAGGTTTGGGATCACTGGGAAGCTGTGAATAATGGTATGTTCTCTATAACGTCTGCTTTATCATCTGATGCTCTTTCTTTCCAACCACGAAGAAGAAAAATCAGAGTTTCAAAAGATCAGTAGAGTACCCAGTTTTCAGTCTTGTTCATGTAAACTAAATTAGCCAGACAAAAGGTAAAAAGTATATTAAAGCAGGTATATTCAGACCTAAAAACCATCCACTTTCTAAATAGTACTGTCAAATTGAATTATGTACCTTGGCATATATATCTTTAAGCCATAGTTTTATAATGTAGCTTTTTAATAAGTATCCTTCAAACACACACTCAATCTCCTTCCTGTAAATTGTTCTGTGACAACCTTGGCAAATCATCATTCAGTTTACACGATAGAAACCATATTAGATAAAAGTTTAACAGTATCACAGAGATCTCTATCTTATAATCATCCACAGATTTAATCACAAAGCTTCCTAAGGATGGAAATTCAGAAAAACCTAGGACACTTTGGTGGATACATTTCAAGAAAGAATGGGAGTCCACTACTGGACAGCATGACTATCAAACCTTTTGGGGATGATCTCAAGACATAACTTTAAGTACCAGAATAGCCACATCTTCCTCTTTTATTTTTTAATTTTTATTTATTTTTGGTTAAAAAAGTGTTTTGTCCATTAAGTGGTTAAAACTTAAGGTTACCCATCCAAGGAGTAGGAGATGAAGGTTCTCAGTTTGATGGACAATAGCTCAGAGAACCCTGATGTCCCAAAATATTAGGTTTCTCTTCTAATAATGTTGGAAATATTGCCTACTGTCATGATTAATCTGAGCCACAGCACAAGCTGATTGTAGGTGACACAGTCACAGAGCAGCGCTCGTGTTGGTTTCCACACACCGTCAAATCTGCTACAAATGCAGGGGTGAATGGGAAAGAACTGTGATACCAGGTTTCCCAGTGGCTAATAGATTGTGACATGAAAGAAGGAAACCTTTATTTTAATTCAAAAAACAAAAGCCAAATAGCAAAACTTATGTACGTGCTGAACTTTTTTTTCTTCCTCAAGTGGAAAACATTGACTTGCTAACAGCTCTTGGCTGGCATCAAGGGAAAGTGGAGGTATTTGCAGATGTGGAGGAAGACATACAAAACATTTTTCAAATCAAAGGCTTGAATTACTGCACTGGGTTCATGAAGTTTCACAGGCATCTAGACACACCATTGTCTTCGCCCTGAAACAAGCTGCCCTTTCTATTCAAGAAAGAAAACAACCCAATGTTTCTTACAATCAGATCTGTATGTATCAGGGAGCTATCTATATTTTGAAATTCTTTGCATTGTCCGTGGAAGAGTGTGCTGTTTGGACCAAACAATGGCAACATTGATTTTAGGATTTTTGAATTTTGGTTGTACAGAGCAAACAGTGAAAGAAAACTGCCGGCTTTCAGAACTACAAGAGTGCTCTTACATAAACTCACATCTCTCCTGGCTGTTTTACATAGCCAAAGATCAATACTGCTCATTCAGCCAATGTTATTAACCCCATTTATCAGCTTCTCTCTTAAGAAAAAAAAAATTGAAAGGATCTTGCCGACAAAGTTATGTCATCTTCCGCTCGTTCAATCATAGAGTGGATAATTCACTTTGTTGTGCACCCCCAACAATTGAGCCTTGTTTATGAAGTTACATTTATTAAGTGAAAGTATTTGGAAACTGATAGTACATTCAAGCTTGGTTGCCATGGGCAGTAATCATGGCAGAAAGTCATGACCTCCCCGTTTTGCAGCGAGTAACTAATTGAAATGATACAAATTACTCCGATTCTCTGTCTGCCAATTTAGAGCCTGGTTCTGGTCAAGGGTCAAATGAGCTCCTATTCATGAAACTATGTTTGAAGTAGCTGCTACCATAGCAAGCGGGTTCCGTGTGGGCATCACTGCTCCTTTGGACTTTACCACATACTGTGGCGAGACAGTAAAGCAGGGAGTTCCAAACCCTACCTTCGCCAGCACATCAAAAGCATACTGTTGTCATTTGGTTTGTGCTACTTGTCAACAGCGCTGGACATGGTTTGCTAAACTTTACTGGCTAGAAATAAATGTTGTATTCAGAAGACACTTAGGGAATCCGTCCTCCTTAGCCTGCATATTGCATCGGCTCTCTGATATGCTCAGGGCAGAGGAAACCAAATGCCATAAACTCAATATGGAATGATTCTCAACTTATCAATTCCCATCAAGTGTCATCCTTTTCAGCTCCTCTCTGCCCTGGCACATATACACATTCCTGCCAAATAAATAAGACAAGTTAAAAGCCTTAAATGTATATAACATGCAAGTTCTTTCTTCAAAGCATTATCAGGATGATTATCTCTATTTGAGAAATGATACTAAATGTTAATCTAATTGAATCTGGGAAATGTGGCAATAAAAAGTTAATAATTTACAGAGAAATTGTTCTTCAGAAAATTCTAAGTGAATGCCCACTAAATGAATTTCAGGAGCTGTGCTCAAAGGCACATAAGGTATGTGACAAGTGCAATGGCTTACTTTGAATATGTTTCTCACACTACCCAAACTATTTGTTTTAAACAGGCATGCTGATACATATATGTGTATGGAGGCACATACAATTTGTCTGAAAAATACCTAGAAAAAATGAGAAAATATCTCCTCGAGTCAGCTGAAAATAATAAGCTACTTGAGTGTTTAAATTTTAGTCTGAAGATTGGATTCGGGAGTGTACCCAACGCTATTTCTAAAATCAGATTTACCTACAATTAATGCATATAGAAAAGTCTCATAAATTTTCATTGAATTTTTTCTTCTATTTTTAATAGCAGAGATTTCACGTAGAATTTTTAAAATGATATGAAATTTACAAAGCAAGAAAGTGCAAGGCTAGGTTGGACATCCACTGTAGCCAATCCTCCTTAGTACCCTAGCAGATACTACCTAACTTAGCATATTTCCCATCTCAAATTTCAGCAATTTCAGAAGAAGGCAAAACCTTGGTGAATCCATTTCGAATGACATTAATAGGCTGTCTCCAAATTTGCATCAGAACAGCAAGCTAATAAAATTAGACTGCAAAAGAGCTACAACATTCTGCAAGCCCCCGTCACTGTACTTCACATGTCTGGCCAGCAGACACCAGTCTGGGTTGAAGGTGGGACCTGGGTGCTCAAATTCACACTTTTAGTCAAATCAAGAGCGTCACCCACAAGCTTCTGTAGGAATAATGGGCTCAAGTTGAAGAGCTCTGTTTAAAGATTTAATGGTGTTAACAGCCAGAGCTGAATTCAAATCCCAACTCTGCCACTTACTATGAATGCTTGGCAAATAATTCAGCTTCTTTTGACATCATATTTCTCATGTTGTATAAAAAACATTTTAATACAATGTCTGGCATAGAGTCAGTGCCTTTATCAATGACAGCTCTTATTATTACAAAAAGTAAAAATCCCTGCTGAAAAAAGACAGTGCTAGAATAAAACCCAGAACCTAAGAAAAACCTTTCAGTTAAACATTCCAGTCAATTAGGTAGCTTACTATTATCATAAGAGCTGTAGAAATTCACAAATATTTCTTCCATTGCAAAGATTCTAAATCTCAGAAATAAATTTCATAAATTTGTTCATTAAATAAACAGGCCCTGGAAATAATACAACAGTGAGTAAGACCAACATGTTTCCTGCCCTCATCCAACTTACAACCCAGTAAACCAAGTGAATCAACAGGCATAGTAAATCTTGAAATGGAGGTGTACAGAGTGTTATGGGAGTTCAGAGCATGGGACCTAATCTGTCTAGTTATATACTGAATAGGGTCTTACCATTTACTGTTGACTAGAAAAAGCAAGAAAGAATATGTGTCTTGTGTTTTTCTCCAAAAAGCCTTTTTCAATTCTAGGGCAACTCTCGCCAAGTGATAAGGGAGGCAAATATATTGAACTTTCTTACCACAGTGCCCCTCCCTACCCTCCAGTCTTATTTCAAATTGGGCTACAGACCATTCCCTGAGCCCTTCCACCTCTGTGCTTTTCCTCATGCCTCCCATTCCCTTTACCAACCTGTGGTGCCTTTCCCTACTCTTCCATCCTCAAAATCCCAATCCTTTTCAGCCTCCAGACTCATCTCCTAGGTCAACTTCTCTATGAAGCCTTTCCCAATTCTCCAAGCAAGTTGTTATCTTTCCTTCCTCTGGATTTCCCAGACTCATGATTTGGAAGCAACTGCCCACATCACTTGCTCATTTGACTCCTGGGTATGGCCCTTGAATAAATTACTGTTTTATATCTCCAGAGAGCATAAGCTTCCTGAGGGCAGGAATGAAGGCTCATGTCCAAACACCTAGCACAGTGCCTGGAACTTGGGGGAATTCAATAAATATTTGATAATGATGATTCTCTTGTTTCAAACTTTAGACTTTTCAAATGGTCAGCCCCAAAGAGCTAGGTACTAAATCACTAGAAATAGTTACTACTAAGTGATTCTCCTGATTCTGAAAGAAATTAACAGAGCCACTCCACTCCTTCTAATAAAAGCATACATCAATCAAGTCAGCCTGTCCACAAATACTTATCGATCCTCTATTATTTACCAGGAATTGTGGCAGGGCCTGGGGATGCAGAAACTCATAGAGTTTACAGTATTATATATAAGACAGACATTTAAAAAAGGATTAAAACTACCAGAGCCCAAATTCTTAAATGGACAAAAGACTCGAACAGATATTTTACAAGAGAAAGTGTATAAATGGCCAGTGAGCTCCAAATCACAATGAGATATCATCAAATATCCATTACAACGGCTAAAATTAAAATGACTGACAATATTTTGTGTTGATGAGGATGCAGAAAACTGGAATTCTAGTGTACTACTGGTGGGAACGGAAAATGGGGCAACCACTTTGGGAAACTTTGGCAGTTTTTTATAAAGTTAAACATACTTTATGACACAGCAGTTCCACTCCTTTGTATTTACCCAAAAGAAACGAAAACGTATGTCTACCAAAGGCTGCACTCGAATGGTTATAGCAGTTTTATTCATAATAGCTAAAAACTGGAAACAATCCAAATTTGTACCAGCAGGTAAATTGATAAATTGTGATACATCCATACAATAGAATACCACTTAGCAATAAAATGGAATGGACCACTAAAATGCAACAACATAGATAAATCTGAAAAACATTATGCTGAATAAAAGAAGCCAGGCACAAAAGAATACATATTGTATGATTCTATTTATGTCAAATTCTAGAAAGAGCAAACTAACCAATAGACACAGAAAACATGTCAGTGTTGCCTGTGGCCAGGAATGAAGGGAGGATAGACAACAAAGGGGCACGAGGAAACTTTTGAGGATTATGGAAATGTTCTGTATCCTGGTGGTGGTAGTTACACATTGTAAACATTTGTCAAAATTCATCCAATAGTATACTTTAAATGGGTGCAGTATGTTATATGTAAATTATATCATAGTAAGATTGATTTTTTAAAAAACTGCCATGAGTATTGCCAAGAAAGATACAGGATGCATTAATTGATAAACTAGATCTTAAGATGAGTAAAAATGTCTGAATTAACTGTATAATTAATTTGGTTTTAACACACTACTATATATAAAGCAGATAACTAATAAGGACCTACTGTATAGCACAGGGAACTCTACTCAATACTCTGTAATGACCTATATGGGAAAAGAATCTAAAAATGAGTGGATATATGTATATGTATAACTTATTCACTTTGCTGTACAGCAGAAACTAACACAACATTGTAAATCACCTATAGTCCAATAAAAGTTAAAGTAAAATAAAATAAAATAATTTTAAAAATTATTTTAATTTTGTTTTAACCTGATATTGTCTCTTTAAGAAAGTATTCCTAGTATGTGCTTCTCCATAACTAAATTATCACCTTATTGAGGGCATAGGAGGAAAGGAAATTCATGTTTATTAAATACCTTCTATAAACCTGGCATTGTGCTAAGAGATTCACGTAGGATATCTCACTTAATACTAACATTAATCCTAAAAGATAGGTATTATTTTCACCTCTTTATAGTTAATGCAATTAGGTCTCAGAAATTAAGTTACTTGTTCAATGTCACACAGTTTGCAAAGGTGGTGTCAGAGTTTGAACACAAACCTGTCTACCTTCAAAGCCCAAACTCTCTTTTCCCTGGAGCTCCCTGAGTGATCATGGTTGACATTTCTCTGTGACTGTTTATTCTTCTTTTCGTTTCTGGAACATCCCTCTGCTTCTTCTCTTCTACCTGATTTCTTCCCCATCCTTCATGATACAGATTAGGGCCCCTTTTCTGACATAGAAACCTTACTTTCTCCTGAACTCCCAGACCAACAACTATCTTTGTGACTCCTCTTGGCATTTAATCTTAAAATGGCTTATTTCAGCATCTAATTATTTTATGCATAGGTCTTGTCTCCCCAACCAGCTTGCAATTTCCTTGCAGGAAGGGATATATATTAGATATAGTAACACATAGACACTGAAATCATAATGACTTTAATTAATGTCTCACTCATGCAAAGTCCAACAAGTCACAGTGGAGGAAGGAGTTCTCTGAAAAGTTGGCCAGCATAGTTCTATAATTGCGATGCTCTTAATTATATAAATCATGTAGCAGCACTGGCCTACGTGCTTCACAGATGTTAGCTCATTTTTTTTCCTTTTTCTTTTAAAATTATTTTTTAAACAGCTTTATTGAGGTATAATTTACATACCAAAAGAATTCACCCATTTTAAGTATATAACTCAATAATTTTTTGTAAACATACAGTTGTGCAACCACCACCATGACCCTGTTTTAGAGTATTTCCATTACCCAGAGAGCTATTTCATGTTCATTTGCAGTTTATCCCTGTTCTCACCCCCTGCCCTAGGCAGCCATGAATCTACTTCCTGTCTCTATAGATTTGTCTTTTCTGGACATTTAGTGTAAGTGGAATGATACAATATGTGGTCTTGCATGCCTAGGTTCTTTCACTTATAATGTTTTGGGGATTTATCCATGTTGTAGCATCTATCAGTAGTTCATTCCTTTTTATTGCTGAATAATATTCCATTGCATAGATATATCATCATTTGTTTATCCAATCACCAGTTGATGAACACTTGTATTCATCAAACTGGACCATTTCCAATTTTTTACTTTTATGAATATTGTTATCTCACAATATCTGAGATAGATACTTTGATCTTCATTTTACAAATGAGAAAAATCAAGGCTCAGAAAAGTAATTATCTTACTCAAGGTCAAATAGCTGGTAAGTCATGGAGTATAGTCTTTCTAGCTCCAAAGTCCTTGCTCTGACAGTGGTTTTTAGATTTAGGAACTTTGTTAACCTGAAAATTTAAAAAACAAAGATTTTTAATGTGAGAATAAACCTAAGTTTGTCATCTTTTGTATTTTGTAAAGGGCATTTAAAAAAACCAACTACCGGAACTTCCCCAGTGGTCCAGTGGTAAAGAATCTGCCTTCTAGCGCAGGGGATACAGACTTGATCCCTGGTCGGAACTAAGATCCCACATGCCACGGGGCAACTAAGCCTGCGTGCCACAACTACTGAGCCCGCACGCCTCAATGAGAGAGCCTGTGTGCCACAAACTACAGAGCCCACACGCTCTGGAGCCTGTGCGCCACAACTAGAGAGAGAAAATCCACATGCCACAACTAGAGAGAAGCCCGCGCCACAACAAAAGATCCCGCATGCGGCAACTATGAGCAAGTGCAGCCAAAAATAAATAAATAAATAAATAAACAAATATTTATAAAAAATAAAAAACCAACTACCTTCTACCACCAGCATCACTTCATAAAAGAAAGGATATCTTTAACACCTAAAGTAGAAGAATAAATTAGGCTTTATCGAAAAGCTACCTTGTCCTTGTTTTTCTCATACCTTTGTAAAAGTTAGTGAAGACAAGCCCTCATTTAAGAATCACTGTGTCTAGTGCTTCCCTGGTGGCACAGTGGTTAAGAGTCCACCTGCCAATGCAGGGGACACGGGCTCGAGCCCTGGTCCAGGAAGATTCCACATGCCACGGAGCAACTAAGCCCGTGTGCCACAACTACTGAGCCTGTGCGCTAGAGCCCACGAGCAACAACTGCTGAGCCCACGTGCCATAACTACTGAAGCCCGTGTGCCTAGAGCCCATGCTCTGCGACAAGGGAAGCCACCTCAATGAGAAGCCCGCGCACCGCAACGAAGAGTGGCCCCCACTTACCGCAACTAGAGAAAGCCTGCGCGCAGCAACGAAGACCCAACGCAGCCAAAAATGAATTAAGTAATTAATTTTTTTTAAAAAAGGAATCACTGTGTCTAGTCACTTAGCTACTTAATTAGTAGGGCTACAAACTGTGCTAAACTAAATTAGATGAAATACTTTGAGATGCTTTTTTAAATGATGTTAGAAAAAAGTCAAGGTCTTATTAACTTTCTTTCAATTGTCTACAATAGATCCCTCCCAAAGGGCGTGTTCTCTGTATAACAGTGTAGCACATGCAGTGAGGTGGCCTCTCTTTTCCAGGAATAGAGGGTTTAATCCCATCATACACTTAGCAACAGTTCCAGTGTCCTGGAGGAACTGTATTCCAAAACTCCAAAAACCAATCCTTCTGTAACCACACAACAGCCTGGTTAGCTTATATTCTCTTTCCCTAAGAACTGAAAAGTATATAAAATCCTCGGATGGTAATTCCATGGCAACAAATTTAAAAGATTTCATTGAAACCCAGCCTTCATGGAGGCTGAAAGAAACGTTGAAGTCTTGCTGACATTTGTTTCGTGGTTTCCATCCAGGTCGCAGTGGAACAAATACCATAATTAGCCCTCAGAAGAGGGGCCAGAGATTGACGACTAGGTCCCTCCAGTCATGCCTCGAGGCCTTGCTAGACTGGGACGCTCACACTGTTGCTCTCTGCTTTGTAGCTGTTTGTGCAAGAACAAAAGGACTTCAGTCTGCCTTGCTATTAATCCAACTTCACAAGCATGAAATTTACAGACACAGGAATTCATCATTGAAACCTTTTCCCCTTGTCATGTTCAGCTGCTGAAAAGTGGGCACACTCTTGGATATGAATGTTAATAAAAAGAAAAGGGGGGGGAAGAATGGACAAGCTTTCTGAATCAGCTCTAGGCTCCCTCCACCTCCACCCCCAGCTACAGGTTGACATCTTGAGAGTTTGACCTTTTGGGGAGAATGTAAGTCTCTCCACAGCATCTAGTTTGAGAAGATTTTGCTAAATTTTATTATCACCCTGAAAGTCAACTACTTTCTCTTAATAAATAAAACACACCTATAATGTAAGGCCAATAATTCAATCTGTAAAGTGAATGAAAAAAAGAATAGCACTCAAGTCGTAAAGTGAACATTATTTGCGTAGAACCAAACCAGTGGTATCAACTGGTTTTGCTCATTTAACCTGTCTCCTCCTCATCATATACCCATCATTTAGCTGCAGGGTGGATGTGTTCACACTGAACTATTAATCTGTTTCAAAATGCCATAACATTTCCATGAAGAACTTCCTAATTTTTTTTTCGGAAATTAAATGTCTGTTTAAAGTTCATTCCCTCCTGCTGTAACTAATTGCAATGAGATTTGGTTTATCTTTATGACATGGAAATAGGATTGAGTTTCATAATAATAACAATAATGATAAGTTGATAGATTTTAGGAGTAGTAGTTAATAGTTACAGTAATATAGGGAAGATCAGACTTGTCTATTGCCACCTAAACAGACCCCCATTATTTATAGAGAAGTGTGACTGTCACATGATCTAACTACCAGTTCCTGATTTTGTATTTGTTTTCAGCTTGGACTGAATTTTAGAGCGGCACCATAAATGCATTGGAGCCTCAAAACAGTATTCCTTCAACAACCAAAGAAAGCATTAGCACACTGGCTGGGAAATACATTGAAATGTATTGCAGTTGTGATGGAAAGAATCTGGTCTTGGGAAAATACAAAGAGGAGGCTTTTTCTTAGGGTCTTTTCCCCATTAATATACAGAAGAGTAAGTCAAACAAAACTGTAGCACTATAGAAATTACAACAAAATTTCCCAAATATCATTTCATTTGATCCTCAATCAGCCCTTTGAGAGTGACTAGTATTACGATCTCCATTTTACAGGTAAGGTCACTGAGATCCAGAGAGGTAAAAGACTAGTGCAAGGTTACAGACCACCTAGTTAGCAGAAGACTTAACCCTGAAAGCCAGATCTTTCTATCTCCAATTTCAAACTCTTTTATCACCTTCCAAGAAAATCAGGGAACGTGAAGATTGGGCTCAGAAGTCAATGGAGAACTTAGCTTTTACTTAAACACCAACCCTTGGGCTTCCCTGGTGGCGCAGTGGTTGAGAGTCTGCCTGCAGATGCAAGGGACACAGGTTCGTGCCCCGGTCTGGGAAGATCCCACATGCCGCTGAGCGGCTGGGCCCATGAGCCATGGCCGCTGAGCCTGCGCGTCCAGAGCCTGTGCTCCGCAACAGGAGAGGCCACAGCAGTGAGAGGCCCGCGTACCGCAAAAAAAACAAAACAAAACAAAAAATAACACCAACCCAGTCAGCCTCCTGCCACCAACATGAGGCTTACCTTACCTAGAAGGTACACCAAAGATTCCAACTTTCAGCTGGCTTAGGGTTTTGCACTGCTGTATTTCATTATCACTATTGTCATCATTTATTGAGTACCTACTCAATGCCAGATGCTGTGTATCATTCTTCATCTCCATTTTGCAGATAATTTACATGGCTATAGGTCCTGACCTCTACTTACCTCTCCAGACAACTTCCACCTCATCCTCTTTGCTCCAGCCATACTGAACTTCTGTCAAGTTATCAAAGACCCCAAACTCTCATCACACAGGCTGTTTCCTCTACCCAGAACACCCTTTCCCATTCTAGCCCAGCCTACTTTCCCAGTTATTCTTCAGGCCTCAGCTTAAGTGACATTTCTCAGAGGTCTTCCCTGACTCCTGCACTTGGTTATACATCCCTTATGATCTCCTCTCATGGCACTCTAAGCTTTCATTTTCAAAGCATCCATTTTACTTTCTGAAAATTTGTTGTTTAAGGTCTGCCTTCCTGCTAGATTAGATGAGAGCAGCGATTGTGTCAATTTTTTATTGATATTTTCCAAAATATCGGTGGGAACCATCACCATTAATACAATTATGTGTTGTGTCAATGAGTGAATGAATAGGAAACTGGGGCTCAGAGAGATTAAGCAATTTAAGTGGCTTAAGAGTAAGGATTCCTTCATTCAAATGTAACTGGGTAGAGCTGAGGATAAAAACATCTTTTAATAAGCATACCATAATCACCCTATTTAAGATTGCACACCATGCCCTCAGATCTGCCAACCCCCTTTACTCAGCTTTTTTTTTCCTATAAAATATATCACATTCTAACATACTACTGATTTTAAATACTAATTCTAGTACACATTTGATTTTAGTTATAATTTCTTTATTATCATTATTGTTTATTATTTCCCCTTACTAGAATGTGCACTTCATGAGGACAGGGACTTTTGTTGTTATTGCTCCTTCACTGTGAACCGTGCTTGCCAAAAAGTAGGTGTTAAATTAATAATTGTTGAACTGAATCGAAGGAATTCTTAGTGTCGAGGTTTTCCTTAACCCTTATTAAACAAAATATATTTGTTTTAGGTACTAAAGATGACAAGTTCATGAGTTACATGAGATGGATGTGTGATCTGAATATCCCCCAGGCTTCCCCACTGACCAGCTGTTAAGACCTCATCCCACCCTCAGCTTGGTTTCCTAATCTGTAGTATAAGGGTCAGCAGGAAGGAGTCAAGAATCTGTCCTAATCCTAAAGGTGATCAGCCCTCTGATCATTTTCTAGCGAGGAGAAAAAATAGAAGAGGTTTATTCACCTCAGAAACTCTGCAAAAAGGCCTGGAAACCTGGGTATTCAACTGGCTCTATTTGCCAAAATGGGCAGAGGTGATATTTATTAAGTACTTGACACTCCAGAGAGAACACTCCTGTACAAGTATGTCATGCCGCTTTGAACACAAGCAAAGCGGGAATCAGATTCTATCTCCTTGCTGCATCCCAAGCCAAGGTGACTGCCGAGGTTTCAATTCAATGTATTTATATCTCATCACCAACACTCATCACCAAGGGAGCCGGCTCAGAGCTGAGCTGTAAAGATTGTGTAGGGAGTAGTGTTCAGATGTACACCATGCCTGACTTATGTCAATGAGTTTCAACACTCATGCATTCCAGATGAGCATCAAACTCTGTGATAAATAGTAGGAACAGGAATTCAGATTGCAATGAATGCAAAAATAAATAAGTAAGTAAAGCAATGCTGAAATTATTGAGTGAGAATCTGATGTGGGAAACTGTCCTCTCTTCTCCATCCTCAATGCAAAGGCCACAATTCATTCTCATCATCTCTTGTCTGAATTAACTATAGCAGCCTTTTACTGCTCCCCATACTTCCAATCTACCCTCTATAATGCAGACATAAGAATCTTTCTAAAATGCCTCCCTGAACTTGTGGCACTCTTCAATGTCTCCCCAGTTCTTCCAGGAAAACTCCATAGCATAACCCACAAATCCCTCTGTGACCTCACCCCTGCTCATCTCTCCACACCCATCACCTCCCACTGCTCCATACACACTCTATGCTCTAGCTACACTGAACTACCTATAGTTGTCCTAAGTACCCAGTTTTTTCATGTTTCTATACCTTTGTGCATGCTGTTCCATTTGTCTAAAACACTTTTTCCCATACTTTCATCTATTCAACTCATTCATCATTTAAGATATGTCTCTGCCAGATAGTTTTTCTTGATTTTTTTTTTTTTTTTTTTTTTTGGCGGTACGTGGGCCTCTCACTGTTGTGGCCTCTCCCGTTGCGGAGCACAGGTTCCAGACGCGCAGGCTCAGCGGCCATGGCTCACGGGCCCAGCCGCTCCGCGGCATGTGGGGCACGAACCCGTGTCCCTTGCATCGGCAGGCGGACTCTCAACCACTGCGCCACCAGGGAAGCCCAGTTTTTCTTGATTTAATTCTATCCTAGTCTGAATTAGATTTATTAGATAAATATTTATTTGATTCAACATTTACTGCAGACCTACTAGAGATAAAATAGTGTGGTAGTTTAAAAAAAAATGGCTACAGATTTTTTTCCATTCCCCCCATCAAGAGGGAGGGTCAATGTTCATGGTATCTGTAAAGTTTTGTGGCACAGAAGTGATGCTATGTGACTTCCATAACTAGGTCATTAAAAAAAATATAGCTTCCACCTGATCTCTTGAAATACTTTCTGACAATCCCTTTTGAGATACTTCGTTTCAGAATCAGCCCTCAAGCTGTGAGGACAAGTCACATGGAGAGGCCACATGTGTCTCTGGTCTTCAATCCCAGCTGAGCCCATCTTTTGAGTTCTTTCTGACCAGGGGCCAGAGAGTTAGGTAAAGGTGCCCACAGCTTGTTCCAACCCCCAGCAATTCAGGTCTTCCCAGTGGAGACTCCCCCCCAACCCCCAACATCAAGAAGTGATCTTGTGTCTTCTGCTACAAGACACTTCTGCTACAGTAGACAGAATTCTCAGATGGCCCCCAAGATTCCCCCACACACACCCCTTGTGTTTACATCCTACATAATCCCCTTCCTTCAGTGTGTGTTGAGGGGAAAAGGGAAAGGACTGTGGATAGAATATCATTCTATATGTGATATCTATAACACAGTATCATTCCCTCAATTGTGTTATACGGCAAAGTGAAGGGATTTTGCAAATGTAATTAAGGCCCCAAATTAGATGATTTTGTTTAAAAAAAGGGAGATTATCCAGGGTGGGCCTGACTTAATAAAGTAAAAACTATTAAAAGAGAGATTGTGTCATTTCTGCAAGCCTTGAAGAAGAAAGCTGCCATGTTGTGAGAGGGCCATGTGGAAAGGGACTGCCTTCAGGAGCTGAGAGCAGCTCCCAGCTGACAGCCAACAAGAAAATGTGAACACCAGTCCTACAACCATAAGGGACTGAATTTTGCCAGCAACATGTGAGCTTGAGAAAGGTCCTCATCTCCAGAAAGAGACACAAGCCAGCCAACATCTTGATTGCTTGATTACAATCTTGCAAGTCTCTGAGCAGAGGACCCAGCTAAGCTATACCTTAAGCCTCCTGACCCACTGAGAGAATAGATGTATGTTATGTTAAGCTGCTAAATTTCTGGTAATTTGTCACACGGCAGTAGAAAACTAATACACCTACTGTGTACCTTGTCTAAATTCCCGACCCACAAAATCTGTACACATAATGAATGGCTGTTATTTTATGCCACTAAGTTTGGGGTTGTTTGTTTATGCAGCAGTAGATAACTGAAACAAGCAGCCACTAAAAAAGACAAAAATCCTGTCTTCATTGTATTCTTGCCCCTTTCTGGGAGGGAAGACAGACAATAAAATAAATAAGTAAAATATGGAGTGTGTTGGTTGGGCCAAGTGCTACAAGATGAATAAAACAGAAAATGGGATGATGACTTCTGTGGGTAGTTTCAGTTTTAGACTGAAATGTTCAATCTAGTTGTTCAAAATATTTAACAACTACAGATGTTTGAGGAACACTGACCAGCCAGAACAGGGGCTGAACACAGTGCTAGAACAGGATCCTGGAGGTTCCTTGCTAGGTTAGGCATTAATTGTTTAGTTTTGGGATCTTGTATATATTTGTAGGTTCTTCAGTCTGATAGGAATAGGTGTGCAGTACCCCCACCTCATTCATTAATTCGTTTAACCCTCTGCTCAGCAAATATTCACTGAGTACTTATTACATTAAGCCAAATGAGAGATGAGGAGCTCCATGAGCACTGCCCACTGAGCTCCTGGGCCTTGTTGTCCCGTTGGGGAAGTGAGATACATACATGAGGAGTACTAGGCTACAGCAGTGCTAAGTTCATGAGTACTGTTATATTTCCCTGTCTCACCTACTAGACCTTGGCTATAGGATTAGAAAAGAGAGAGAAGCTGGGATGATCGGGAAATCTTCTGGAAGTGGTGGGAATGGAGCTGAAACTTGAAGGTTGGATATTTCCATAGAACACCTTATTCATCTTTGATTGGTCCCTAGTGCCTCAAACAGAGAGTGTAAATGTATGAAACGCGTGCAAACCACCTGACCAAAATCAGTCAGCTAACTTATGATGGCTCTATCCCACACTCAGCCAGAGAATCCTTCTCAACACATTTATAGCCAATGATCAATGATCAGAGATGACACATAAAATAAAATCTATAAGCCATCTCTGGTAGCTTCACATCTTGGAAATGGTAGGTTCTAATATTAGTTAATTATCAACAGCCCACCTAAGGAGAAAGAGAAAACCATTTTTAGAAACAAAAGCTACTCTACAGAGAAAAGAGATGGTCTAGGAAGGAAGTTGTGTGCTGTGTGAAAGCTCAGGTTTATCCCATCACGCATAAGCTCTTTCATTCGAGGAAAGACAGTCTTGGTTTCGAGTTTTGAAGTCAGACTGAGCTAGGTTCAAATCCTTGACCTCTACCCACCAAATGCCAATAGTAGTCCCCACGCTCGTTGTGACAACAAGACATTGCTAAATGTTCCCTTAAGGAAAAACTGCCCTGGTTTTGAACCCCTGAATGAAATAAACAAGAGAAAACCCCTACCTTCATGTAGCTTGCATTCTAGTGGGAGGATGGACAATAAACAAATAAATGTATTTATAACGTAAATTCAGATATGGAGAGGTGGGGGAGGGGTGGCTGATAGGTCCTTTCCCATTTGCTTCTCTGGATAAAAAAGAGCCAAGAGGGCTTCCCTGGTGGCGCAGTGGTTGAGAGTCCGCCTGCCGGTGCAGGGGACACGGGTTCGTGCCCCAGTCCGGGAATATCCCACATGCCGCGGAGCGGCTGGGCCCGTGAGCCATGGCCGCTGAGCCTGCGCATCTGGAGCCTGTGCTCCGCAACGGGAGAGGCCACAACAGTGAGAGGCCCATGTACCGCAAAAAAAAAAAAAAAAAAAGAGCCAAGAACCATTCTGAAGACAGTAGCACAAGCATCAGACCCTGATGAAAAGATATTTCACTGATAAGCAAAAAATCACAGAAATGGACATTGAGTGATCTGGAATAATATCAGAAAGAAATAAGATTATCATTTAAATAACCATATGGAAGGTCCAACATTCATCTCTTTTGGACATATTCCTGTGCATGGAAAAATAACCTCATCAACACAAGCACAGGACATCCACACACTAATGGGAAAAATTTCTCCTGCCTTCTCTCCAGTTCTGGGCTATTTTTTTTTTTGAACACTTTGGAAGGAATTTAGAGAGTGTCCCCATTCAATGAAGCCTCAAATTATGAAATAAGGCAAGATCACATAATAATAAAGAGTTATTTGGAACATCACTGAAATCATTTTTATCATAATGTCATTTAAATGAGGTAAAACTTGGTTTTAAACAGCTAGATTTAAAAATCTTGTATGTACATAGCTTTTGTACAATTTATTAAATCAAAGCAAAACCACAAAACTAATAAAATTCAAGTTATATAGTGGCTGTGGTTTTGCAAAAACTAGCTTGCCATTCTAAACATGCCCCAGTTTGGCATGGCACACCAACGCCCCTGTGTGCTGTGTGATGATTCGGTTCTCCCGCCTCTTCTCTCACTTAGAATTACTGTGAAACCTTTGTCCTTAGAGTAAGCAGTAATATAATTTGACCTTCCTATGGTGTCAACACATGATTTTCTTATTAGATCTGCTGCCTCTGTTCTTTCCTCATTAGCCCACTAAAATTACCCCATCTAAACACAAATGCAAACTTAGAGAAAGGCACCACAGGGCAATACCAGGTTATAAAGGGGTCATTTGAGTGTCTGGAATATGCTTATATGATCTTTTTTCTCTTCTTTCCTAAGATTATCATAAAATCCTAAACTTATAGGCTTCTGTAGAGAACTCTAGAACCCCTGATGATACATCCATGGAACCCTAGACCCCAATTTGAGAGGCACTGGTATAATGGCTAGTGGCATCAGAATCAGAATGCCCAGGATTCAAATTTCTGGCTCCGATGCTTACTAGAAATATTTTGACTATCAAAGGACCACGTGCCACCCAAGACCGGGTCCCACAGAAGTTTACATCTGTACAAAGCAGGCCTGGATTAAAACTGTGAAGTCATATGTTTTTGCTTCCCTGGCCTTGCCTTTCCAATGCCTCTCTTCCCCTCTAGGTCCTCAGCACCACCTCCACTTGAGACACCAGGCTAGGTCCCAGTCAGCCATCAGCTCATCATTCTGCCTCATTGCCACACTCCTAAGTCCATCCCAAAATACCAGGGTAGAATGGTTATCTGTGGACTTTCAAAAATCATTTGTTAAGCTGTTTAATAGTTGAAAGAGCAAATACTCTAAGAAACTGTGACTTCCCCACCTTTGACTCCTAATAAAGGGTAGAGCAGGAAAAAAATCATTTGTTGAGCAACTACTACATGCTATACACTTTGAATACTTAATTTCATTTAATCCTCTCAATGAAACCAGCAAACTAGGTATTGGCCAACCCTCAGATGCAAAAACCACTGCATCTCTAATGCCAAGCAAAGTCTCTGAGAAACACTAAGAGTTCAATAAATGTTTATTGAATCAATGAAGGTCACCTTGACTGAGGTTACAGAGCTGGTAACTGGAAGAGATAGGATTCAACCCTAAGACTGACTCCATGGCTTTTAATGCTCTTTCCTCTACACCAGGGGTCAGCAAACTTTTTCTGTAAAGGGCCAGGTAGTAAATTTTTAGGCTTTAAGGGTCACACAGTCTCTACTGCAACAGCTCAACTCTGCCATTGCAGCACAAAAACAACTATAGACAATACAGAAACTAATGAACGTGACTGTTCCAATAAAACTTTATGGATGGATACTGAAATTTGAATTGTATATAATGTTCACATGTCATGAAATATCATTCTTCTTTTGATTTTTTTTTTCCAACCATTTAAAAGGGTAAAGTCGTTGTTACCTTATGGGCTGTACAGAAATGGATAGTGGACTGGATCTGGCTTGCAGGCCATAGTTTGCCAACCCCTGCTCTACACAAGGCTACCTCCCAAGCTCCCAACTCTCTTAGGTCCTCCCCCGAAACAAATGGAATGCATGGAATTCAGATGGTAAAATTTCAGATCTTGATCAGTTAAATGAGATCAAATCTTTCAACTGCCTGTGAAGCTGTGCAGGCAGTGGCCTATCTCCCCCAAAGCACATGGAAATCCATGACTTCTCAGGCCTGGTATACACAATGCCTTTCCTCATAGCTCTGCACGCTTTCAAAAAAGTTCTAGATTATTTCAGGATTAAGTCAGGTGCTAAATAATAAAGTTGGTCCATTCCAAGAGAGTAATTATCTAATCTGTTAATGAAAGAGCAGTCACATATCATAGCAAAATCTCATCTGGTATATTCATTACAGGCAAAATTAAGATAAGTGAAACTTGCTTTATCTCCTTATTAAGTCAGGAAAATGACTACATATATTTTCCAGATAAGAGGCTGTTTAGAAGATGAACCTCTCTGATATTTTACAAATGTAGCTTTCATTTTCCTTTTTTTTTCACTTTTTTCCAGCTTTATTGAAATATAACTGACATAACATTGTGTAGGTTTAAAGTGTACAATGTGATCATTTGATACACATATATATTGTGAAATATTTACCGCAATAGGATTAAGACATTCCCCAGCTCATCTCACATAATTATCTTTGTTGTTGTTGTTGTTAGCGTGAGAATGTTAAAACTCTACTCTCATAGCAACTTCCTAATGTATTTATTGAAAGAAAAAGAAATCACTATCGCAAAGATATATCAGCACCTTCATTTTCTTTTTACCAAGGAAATTCAGAATAACTTGCCTTACTGTAAATCACAGTAACTCTAGTTGTTTTTTTCTCTCTCCAAATGAGACATTGCCTGACATCTAACATGTGCTAAGATCTGAGAAAACTTTCCACAGATTGGTAAAATTCTTTCTACATGAATGTGTAATGTAATCTTCTTGTTAAACAAGAATAGATAATTTCTCCCCAAATGAATTCAATAAAGGGGCATAGAAAGAATAAATAATTCTAATACTGTTCTTTAATTCTGCTTGTAATTTTCCAAATTCCAGACTGATGGCAACATAGTGGGCCTATTCTACTACCACTATTTCAAAATGTTCAGCCTGGGGGAAATCCACAGGGACAGTAGTTACTAAAAAGCCCAAAAAATGCAGTAAACTTCCATCATTTTATAGCAAGAGAAAGTCATTATTTGTCTATATTTGTCTATCTTACTTATGCCTGCATTCAACAAACATTTACTGAGCACCAAGCATGAGGCCAGGCATTATTCTAAGTGCAACAGGGGAATCTTATAAAAACATAATCTTCATCCCCTAGGGACTCAGAGTTTAATTAGGGAGAAGATGCTGCTGAGGATGACAATGTTAATTATGTCAAGCACATAATCACTGATTACATGTGTGGCACTGTGCTAAATCATCTACTTACAAAATGTCACTTAATGTGACCCCCACCCAAATAACTTATGAGATGGGTGTTCTTATTATTCCCACTTTACGGATTAAAAAATCGAGGTTTAGAGAGGCTAGTTAGGCCATGGGGTTTTTTTAATTTAATTTTTATTTTATATTGGAGTATAGTTGATTTACAACGTTATGTTAGTTTCAGGTGCACAGAAAAGTGATTCCGTTATATATATACACATATCCATTCTTTTTCAGATTCTTTTCCCATATAGGTTATTACAGAATATTGAGTAGAGTTTCCTGTGCTACACAGTAGGTCCTTGTTGATTATCTATTTTATATACAGTAGTGTGGATATGTTAATCCCAAACTCCTAATTTATCACTCCCCCCCACCCTGCACCTTTCCCCTTTGGTAACTGTAAGTTTGTTTTCAAAGTCTTTGAGTCTGTTTCTGTTTTGTAAATAAGTTCATTTGTATCATTTTTTTTAGATTCCACATATAAGTGATATCAAATGATATTTGTCTTTCTCTGTCTGACTTACTTCACTTAGTTTGTGGACCTAGAGATACTAAGTGAAGTAAATCAGACACAGGCCATGGTTATATAGCTAGTAAGTAGGTAGGTCTGGGATATGAGTCCAGGAAGACTGACTCTAGAGCCTGCTAAACTGAAAGTTGTATATCAATAACCATAACACAGTGTTGCAAGTGGCAAATGTTCTAAAAGAGCGGCAGATAAAATGTAACAAAATTTGAAAGGAGAGGTAATTTGACTAAGACAAATCAAGGGAGGCTTCATGGCTCTGGGATGGAGGAAATTTTGAAATGGGGAGAAGGGAGGAAGGAAATTCTAGGAAGAGAGGACAGCATGAGCAATGGCACAAAGATGGGAAACAGAGGACAATGTTTAGGAAAAAGCAGAGAAGTCCAGTTTGGTACCAAGTATACATTAATGGGTGAAAGTTAAAAAGACAAGTGAGGTTTTACTCACAAAGACCATTAAAACTAGACAAGTAGACATTTATATGCTACTTTAGAGTGTACCAGACCCTATGAGGCAATTAATATCTTCATTTTATAAAAGAGAAAATTGAAGTTCAGAGCGGCAGAGTTACCAGCCCAGGGTCATGCAGTCAGTAAGTTTTAGATCTCAATAATTTATTCAAAAGATATTCATTAGCCCAGGTACTGTACCAGGTACTAAAGACAGTTATGAACCGGACATAGTCATTGTCTTCACAGCACCGCCAGTCTAGGTAGGAAAGACAACCATTATAAAGCAGATCACTGCAATCAACTGTGGTGTGTACTACAGTGGATTAAGTGTGAGGTGCTCTGTGAGCCTTACAGCCCAGGACCCACCTGGAGACAGGGGGGGCCTCAAGTGTCATTTAAGCCTAGACTTGAAAGATGCACAGGAGTTAGCTTGATACTTGGGGTGGGGTTGCGATGGGCATATGGTCGAGAGGAACATTCCACGTAGAACATTTCAGATATGCATGAAGGCCCAGAGGAGAGAGAAAAATGTGACATCTTCCAGACAGTGAGAAGTTTAAAGGAAAGAGTCCAGAAAGCAGAAGCTGGAGAAGATAGTAGACACCAGATTCTGAGGACAGAGGGGCAGCCACTGAAAGTTTTTAAGCAAGAGATGGGAGGGTAGGAGGGGTGATATGGTTAGATTTAGGTATCAAAAGGACAGAAAGCTGTGAAAGAGAGCTAGGAATAGATAGGATAGGACAGAGGCCAGTCTGAAGGCGTTTGGAACTCAAACCAAACATTATTTGATTCAAAGATCACTTTCTACTCTTTCTCTGGAGACTGCAGAGCATCTGTGAAGCTTTAGAGGAGGTGAGTGACATCAACCGATCTATGTACTGAAAAGATCAGACTGAAGCAGCATGGATGACTCACTCGTTCTTTTCTTCCGTTTTCTTTTTTTTTAAGTCAATAAACAAATACAGTATGCTAACACATATATATGGAATTTAAGGAAAAAAAATGTCATGAAGAACCTAGGGGTAAGACAGGAATAAAGACACAGACCTACTAGAGAATGGACTTGAGGATATGGGGAGGGGGAAGGGTAAGCTGTGACAAAGCGAGAGAGAGGCATGGACATATATACACTACGAAGCGTAAGATAGATAGCTAGTGGGAAGCAGCCACATAGCACAGGGAGATCAGCTCGGTGCTTTGTGACCGCCTGGAGGGGTGGGATAGGGAGGGTAGGAGGGAGGGAGATGCAAGAGGGAAGAGATATGGGAACATATGTATAACTGATTCACTTTGCTATAAAGCAGAAACTAACACACCATTGTAAAGCAATTATACTCCAATAAAGATGTAAAAATATATATATATTTGTCAAGCTCCTATTACATGCTAGGCACTATGCAGTAGTTTTAGGCCTGGAAATAGGAAGAAGGTGTGTCATTAGCTGGGATACAAACACTTTTTTAAAGTCTGTTGTCTAATATTCCTTTAAGACCCAATTTGAAAGCCTTCATCACAAAAAGCTTTCCCTGTCTCTGCCCTTCCAATTCAATTTAAAACTTTCTTAGCATCGCCACTTAGTCTGTTCTATGAAATCACACAACCCTGCTGCCATTATTTCAGAATCATTCACTAATTGTTGCACACATGTATTATCTCAAGTGTTCCTCAGGACTTTCATCTGCATTGTTTTTAAGTCCTGGACACAAACAAATGTTTCGCTAAGAGGCCTGAGAGATTCTATGAATGAATGGACAGGATTGCAAGAGGACAATCTTTGAATGTTTGCTACTCTTATTACATCTTATCACCGGTTCCATTCTCCTCATTATTCCTGAAGATAGTAGTTACATACACTACTGTATAACTTACAGTGGTGTAATTTTAAAAATTAAAAAAACAATCAACCCTGTACATACCATAATATCTCTCCCAATCATTACGAATTCTTGCTTCTTATAAGGTACATGGAGGAATTGGCTTGGATTACAAACACCATGGTGGCTGGTTTTGTAAAAGAACAAGGAAATTCAAGAGAGAAATAGATTCATATCCACAATATTTACAAAACACCTAACTGTGTGTAAGACATGCTTCGTATCTGCTATGAATACCTATTCTCTACATCGAAAAGGGAACATTCATTAACTCTTTGGAAAAAAAAAAAAAAAGCTCTTCGTAGGTGCCAGGAAACATGCTAGGAGTGGTATTTGCATTATTTCATTTTTAAGGCTTCATAGTAAAGCAGTAGGATACATGCAGGTATTTCTTCTACTGCTCAAAATTTTACCTGACTATTGGATATACCTTGATTGATTGAACGGGGGAATAGATTTTGCATCATGTGAACTTTAATTGGTCATTACACAGTTATAATAGGGAATTATCACCTCACCTTAAAAAGCTGGTATCCCAAGAGTAGGGCAACATTCAGCAGCTTTGTTTGAGCAGCTGGCGTAAATTACTCGGCTTTATGTTCTCTTGTTAACTGTTTGTAGTTATGAGCTATGCTGCTGTTTATTTTCCAGGTCTAGAAATCTATTGCTTTTGATTGATTTTATGTTTTGATCGTAACTTGGTGACTTTTAGGTTTGTTTCTGTTCTGTTTTGATTCCTCAATTTATGATTTTTAGCTTGCAGTAACAAAACATACTAGTTTCCAAGGGTGGCCATAAAAAATTACCACAAATGTGGTAGCTTAAAACAATAGAAATTCATTTTCTCACAGGTCTGGAGACGGAAACGTCCAAAACCAAGGTGTTGGCAGGACTGGTCCGCCCTGGAGGCTGTGAGGGAAAATCCATTTCTTACCTCTCCCCTAGCTTCTCGTTGCTCTCAGGAATCCTGGGCGCTCCTTGGCTTGTAGATGCATCACCTCAATCTGTCTCTGTCTTCACATGGCCTGCTCCTCTGTGTCTGGATGTCTTTTCCTCTTCTGTCTCTTATAGAAATATGTGTCATCAGATTTAGGGCTCACCCAGTTCATCCAGGATGATATCATCTTCAGATCCTTAACTCAATTACATCTGCAAAAATCCTTCTTCCAAATAAGGTCACATTCACAGGTTCTGTGTGGGCATATCCTTTGGGGTGGGTGGGGGAGTGGCATTATCCACTCATAACAATACTTATAGCTATTCTTTTTCAACACAAACTTTAAAGTTGCAAATCCCACAAGAAAAAATAAAATAATTGTTATTACAATTTAAATATTCTAGCTCCCAGCCTGTCTTTCCTCCACTGAAACAATTGTTTTATAATGAAACTGTTGTTACAGGTGAATAAATAATTCATACAAATGAATAAATAACCCAAGCTTTCAAAGGCTTAAAACTAGTTGTTAATATCTGAAAAGCCCTCAAAATAATACCTTACATATAGCATATGTTATCTGAGTTAGATAAATAATAAACAGTGTGTTACAGAGAAGCAGAGTGTATTACTGCCCCATTTTTCAGATGAAGTAATAAGGAGCTCAGTGAGGTTCATTACTAGCTCAAATGGTGACAGGCTATGATTCAAACTCACATTGTCTGACTCCAAAGCCCATGTGTCCTTGCATGGGCTGCACCAAGGTGTCCTTGGGGAAGCTGGGAGGAAGCAGGCTGAAGGTCACCATGACTCTGCAAACAATAACCCTCAGGGTTGATCCACCAGAGAAGGGATGTTCACCAGAGAAAGTTCTGGGGCCAAGTCAGAGGTCAGTTACCATGAAACTGGTCTGAAATTCACTGATGTGTAAGAGACCTAAAAATCTGTGGGAAAAAGGGACACATACTGGGGGCTGGTGGAACAAAAAAGGGATTCGATGCAAAATAGAAAACCTGGTGAGGCACTGGCTGTCATTGAGGAAGTGGAATTAGGTGAAAATAGAGAATGTGATGAGTCTTTGGGGCGGCGGGTGTCCCCAGCCATCCAGTAGCTGAGGCCCTCAAGGGCCAGGCCTGCCTGCAGAACATACTTGATGACACCTTCTTCATAAAGGCTGAGTGAAGATACCCCCAACCATGTTCAAGGTATAGGAGAGGTGCCTCACTTCCCCCACAGTACAGCACACAAGGAAGAAAGAACAGGAGAGAAGGAAATCAGATAGGTTATGTTTCATAAAGAAATGCAAAAGGTAGGCTCTGGAAACACACACAATCAGTGCTTGTTTAGAAACACGTGCTCTTTTCTACTTTTCTAAATTTTCCAAAATTTCTAGGCATAATATATTCTCATTTTATAGTAGAAAAGCAATAACTATTTTAAAGGCGCTCTATTTTAAAATGAACATTCTTTGTAGGCCACATACTTTGATGGGCACTCAAATGGTATCAGCTGAGAACTAGCAGAGGTCAAGAGGGAATGGGCAAAACATGTAAAGCCTTCAAGATAAATAATAATAGTAATAAAGAGTCCATGGCATTTTAGTAAGGTGACTATATCTGTTATGTTAAGAGCTTTCATTAGGAGAAGGAGGATATTAAGTGAAATGATGAAGGAGAGGAACAGCTAAATGAATATTTTGAATCAGTATTTATTGGAGAAGACAATGGGGAAATTCCTGTCCCAAGGACACATTTTATGGCAAAGCAGAGAAGGGCCTTGACAGAGATTCTTCAATCTCTGCGGGGAAAGGTATGGAGCAACTTGAGGGACTCTGTGCAGTAAATCACCAGGACCAGATGGTATTCATCCATGAGTTCCGAATGAGATAAAGTGGGAAATCATGAGTTCATCAGTGACAAGGATATATAATAGATGCTTAAAAACAGCCCATATCCCTGAAGAATGTGAAGTCATTAATATGGTATCACATATGTGTGATGTGGATGTGTGTGTGTGTGTGTGTGTGTGTGTGTGTGTGTGAGTGTGGATGTGTGTGTTCCTTGCACGTTTGGGGGCCTTTGGGAAGAGGGGATGAGGGGGATTTTCTTTCAGAACCAGGAAAGATTCCCTGATGAAACAAAGAACAGAGGAGATTTAGGTAGTGGAGAGAGCATCAAAAGCTAAGAGACGAAATATTAGAGATGTTTAATAACATTTAAGCAGTTAAGCAGTTATTTTCCAGGTACTCTGAGAGATGCTGGGGATATAAAGATGAATAAACATGCCCTCTGTCTAATAGGAAGGCTTACAGCCTACTGACTTGGTTATTTTCATGGTCCTGCTATAGGCTTGGGATAGCAATTGATGCTATAACACAGCATCTTCCAACACTACTAGAGGATACAAGAAACATCTGGTAATTTTTTTCTCCCTTACAAAATCATAAAGTTTCAGATTGTTTGGCAAAATCTGGGGGCCTGATAAGCAAGGATAGACATTCACCTCTCATAGGAGCCAATTTCTAGATCCTAAAAATTATCCAGTAGTAATAATAATGAATGGCTAAAATTTATTGAGTGCTTACTCTGTGCCAGGATCCTGCTCAGCTCTTTACCTATATCATCTCATTTAATTCTCATAACAGTTGATAAGTAGTAGCCCTAGAATTTTAATCTTTCTAGTCCAATTCCAAAGTTCATATTTATAGCCATTACTCTATACTGTCTCTCTCTATGTATGTTTTATTTATAAAAGGGAATCAAAAGTTTCACAAAGCAACTCTTGCTCTTTTTACATTTGATTCTCTTCTCTTTCATTAAAAGGATGATGGTCCCAAATCCCCAAATTGATTTCATGGCCTCCCATGGGTCATAGCCTATAGTTTTTTCAGAGAATAGGAGTAAATAAGTAAATAGTCACATTCTCTTTGACTTTGAGGAATTATAAAGCTAAATGAAAGCTCATACAGTGATAAAGGTGACTCAGACCACTTTTAAATTGCCTTGAAACATTTCAAGATGTTTTTAACATGGGGGGGAGGCATGTTTCTTCCACTGCCTCATGTTCTCCCCTAAGTACATGTTGAATCAAATCCTCTAGCTTCTTTTATTGGGTAGAGTGCCCAAAGTTAAAAAGTTATTACTAGGACTTCCCTGGTGGTCCAGTGGTTAAGACTTCGCCTTCCAATGCGGGGGCGAGGTGTGGATTTGATCCCTGGTCAGGGAGCTAAGATCCCACATGCCCCAGGGCCAAAAAACCAAAACATAAAACAGAAGCAATATTGTGACAAATTCAATAAAGACTTTAAAAATGGTCCACATCAAAAAAAATAATAAAATAAAAATTATTACTTACACTGATCTGAAACCTGACCACCTAAAACATCTCCCCACTGATTCTAGTTCCACCCCTTGGAGACACACAAGAATATTCAAGTAATTCTCCTACTCAACATCCTTCAAATATTTGGAATGCATTCATGTTCCTTCCTGGATGTTTTCCTCTTCAGAATAAAGATTTTGAGATCTTTCAACTATGTGTGAAGAAAGACAGAAAGTCCAATCTAATTTGGCCTAAGCAAAAAGGGGCTTCATCTGCTCATACAATAGAAAAGGCCAAGAATTGTTCTAGCTCCTGGCATGGCTTGATCTGGGGCCAAAGTCATGTGCTTGGGATAGACTTTCTATCTCTTCCAGCATTGCCCTCCTCCATGTTGGTTCCAGTTCACCTTGTAATATGGGTGAAGCAGCCCCAGACCTTGTATCTTCTTATGAATAAAGTGCAGCAGGGGGCTTCCCTGGTGGCGCAGTGGTTGAGAGTCCGCCTGCCGATGCAGGGGACACGGGTTCGTGCCCCGGTCCGGGAAGATCCCACATGCCACGGAGCGGTTGTGCCCGTGAGCCGTGGCCGCTGAGCCTGCGCATCCGGAGCCTGTTGCTCGGCAACGGGACAGGCCACAACAGTGAGAGGCCCGCGTACTGAAAAAAAAAAAAAAAAAAGTCCAGCAGGAAAAAGTGAGTTTCTTTCCAGCAAAACTTCTCTTTTCAGCAAAACTTCTCTTCCATGTCATTGGCTCTGATTGGGCCACATGCTGAAACTTCCAGCAATTACTGTGGCCAGTGGCATTAAGTGCTTTGATCAGCAAGCTTAAGTCACACGCCTAACTCTGGAGATGTATGGATGAGAGAGTAGAGGGGTGGTCTTCAACAGGGAGATTTCAGGGGTTGAGTATTTGTAAATAGAAGCTGGGTAATAAAAAGGCAGTAGCTGTCCACTAGACACTGGTGCTCACATTTCATAGTTCCAAACCACTTCATCAAAGTGGCCTACCAAACAGCAAAATTCAGCCTTTCACTTAGCCTTGGAACTTGTCACATGTTGTGGGAAGAGGGACTGGGGCTAAGCCAGAATGCCCCAGTTATGTCTACTCATACTCCAAGGGGATGCTCCAACTGAGTAGTAACTCCTTCTTTTTCCTCAGCTGTCACCTGCTCTTTCCTTGTATCTTTCAGGCAGAAATAGTCACTCCCTTCACAGAGCTCCTGCAGGCACTTCTACTATATTGTAGTTATTCGTGTTACAGGCTTATGTTCCTCTTGACTGTGAGTTCCTTGAAGATAGGAATTTTAAAAATATGTTCTGTATTTCTCATACCCAGAAAAATACTTGATAAAGGAGACATATAATGTTTTTTTGAATGAATTATCCCGAGAGCATGGAAGAAGACATCCCACACAATTCTGTGAGCATGAAATCAACCTGCATCTTTCTCAGTCTGAGTGGGTCTCAGTAGCCACACACATAAAATCACTGAAAAAATGCTTCAGATTCCCTGACACACTGAGGCATGGATGGTAACAAAACAAAGCTGAGCATTAGGCATAGACAATCCAGGGAGGCAGGAAATTATCAGGCAGACTAGGAATTGCAGTGATTACATGTTTAGAAAGCTAAGTCCAAAAAATATCACAAATGTTAGAGGTTGCAGTCAGTGAGAACTCAATCACTTATAGAATTGGTAGGAACTGAGCTAAGGACTGATTCTGTTCACTCTGCTTCTTCTTAAACTGCCAGGGTGGCCAGGAAAGGGAAGAAGCGTAGGGATGAGTCTGGAGAAAACTGACCATGACTACGGCCAAGGTAGGATGTGATTTCCTACCCTCCGTTGAGGTGGGAAGAAGAGACTCAACGATAGGTATTTACTAAGCAGCCTGTGCTAGTTATTAAGGCTACAGTGATGAATAAGACAAACACAGTCCCCCATCACTAGATTTGCATGCCCTTGGCCAGAGCTGCAAAAATTACTCTACCCTCTCTCGCACACGTAAGACTGAGACCATACTTACAAAATGCATTAAGCTCCTCAGATAAAGAAGTTATCTAAATGAAGACACACTTAACTGAGAAAATCATTGTGTTTATTAGTCTTTCAAAGCACCAATGTTATGCTAGCAGGATGCTGATGATATCAATGTTATGATTTATTTGCCTCAAATAGAAAGTCAAGCCAGAAAAGCAAACATGAAAACAGAAGCTACCCTTAAACCAAGACCCATGCCCATAGCAATGTTACTACACGTCCATGGGTCACCAGTCACCCACCTGTAGGAATGAAATCAGAGCCCTGCCCCTGGCCGCACTTCCTCTGCCACCCATCCCAGGCAATGAGTGTTGTTGCAGGGAGATGAGATGCCAAAGATGATCCTGATGCTTTCCTTTCTGCCTCTTAAAGATAATCATTATCCCTGGAATGACAATTTGTAAGCTCAACCTAATTATGGCCAAATTGATTAAGAGATGCATAATCTAAGGATTAGCATTCAGGCAAATGCTGTGTAACTCAGCCACCAAGGACTCAGGAGGAAAAGCTGTTTTGTTCAGGAAGTTGTTTGGAATAAAAGAATGATTTTTGCCTTAGCAAATTATTTAGTATCATCCCTTTCTTATCTGAACTCCTAAGCTAGGAACTTTCTGGGATCATATATTCCAAAGACAAGGTTCCCGAGTCTGTGAGGAAGGAAACAGCATTATACATGTTGGAGACAATCTTAGGCTCCATCCCTTCCTAACAAGGAGGCTGCCTGGGTGCTCTTAGCTTCAGAATCATACATAAAGTTCCCAGCACAGTACTTGGGAACTAAGATTTCAATCAATATTTGTTCCTTTCCTTCCTTCCCTTGTCTTCCAGGACTCTTTATAGCTGCATGGTTTTTAGTGTCTAACTATTTAAGGTTAGTAAATGAATAAAGTGTTTATTCTTTTTAGAAAAGGAAAGTTTCTTCTTTCGCTATGCTTCATGACATATAAGCATCTTTACCAAAAAGCCTAAGAATGATGATGAGAAGAACTAAAAGCAAGGTGAATATTTGTGTGGGCTCTCCTTGAAAGTTAAAAGGTCATTCTTTTATAGTAAGCTGATGAGGGGACAAGGAGGAAGATGAGGGAGACAAAAATGTATCTACTGTGTGATAGACACAGAATATTTCACACGTTACCTTCTTTAATTAGCATCCTGATGTCACTTCAGTGACATCAAATCTCAGCTCTGCTCCTTCCTAGCTGTGTGAGGTTGGGCAAGTTACTTGACTTTTCTGTGCCTTAGTTTCAACATCTGTATAATGAGGAAAATAATAGCACTTACCTCATAGGGTTGTTAGAATTAAATGAGTCAATAATGTAAAACTCTTTGAATAGTGCCTGACACATAGTAAGTATTCAGTAAACATTAGTTGTTGTCAAAAATCATAGGGAGAATGAGTATCAATAATAATATATAAAAGCCCTTAACATCAAGGGTGGCACATAGTAGATGCTCAATAAATGCTACCTGTTATTATTTAGCAATAAAGTAAAATATGATTTTTAAAAGTACTCTCTTTCATCAAGTTTATTGCATATAGGAGCTGTCTCTGTGTCAAGCAGAAATATATGAATATCCATTCTGACTTTATTTTATAGATTATTGAGTCAGAAGATAACAAGTTTCTTGCCCTCTTTATACTAAATCTCTTTCACAGCCCATAGTGCGTTGGGTAAATGCTCTAATATCGGCCATTAGGCAGAATTTCCAAGGATAGCAATTCCTCAGTTCCCTCTCTGCCCTTAACCCCATTTACTGTCATAAAACACCAAATCAATGCCTAACTGCCTCAGGGTGGGGACAGCAGATGGGGGTGTCTTCTCTCTATTTCTCACAACCCTCACCTACTCTGTCCCTTTCCTATCTTCCCAGTTCTTTACCTACCACTCCTTTCAGTGCACACTAAGACTCAGGAAAACAAACAGCTTGTAACGCTCCACCCTCACCTTGGCTTCTCTCTGCATTTGAACTGGTTTATCCTAGCCCATAGGAGACATTCAGTACATGTTTACTGGTTGAACAAAGGATTTTAAACTGCAGAAGAATCTACATACCAAGGAAACAGTATGCTATTCAGACTTGGCATCACTGCAAATATTTATCTTTAATCACTTTTGCTTGTAGCTTCAATTAGAGAAGAATACACATTTCTTAAACAATTTTCAATATGTGACAGCAGAAATAGTTCCAGGTTACCATGTAAGCAGATAGAAAAGCAGCACATCTCATGGCACTGATAATATGAAAGGAATAGAATTGCCTAGAGTAATTACAATAACACTGAACACGGAGGTTTGTTTCAAAATGGACTTTTATACTATTCATATAGTAACTCATCCTCCAAAGTGCTCACACTCCCAGGTGCTGTGAGGAACACAAAATATAAGTTGTTAGATCTATTCTTTGCCCTCAAAGGGTTTATAATGCAGTTGTGGGGGGAAAAAAGATACATGAGTGGGTTACAGAATATTTCAAGGCTAAACTGGTGGTACTGAGAAAGCACCTCTGTAATCTGAGAAATGAATTAGTTTGAGCTAGAATTAAAAAGTACACAATAAAAAATGGAGTTCTCAAAGTACAAAAATACTGTAAAATTCAGTTTAACCAGGTTCATAACTTTCCCCCAAAATTTATACTTTTATACATATTTCATGTAGGCTGTAGAATAATTGAGCTATGCTATACTATACCTATGTTCTTATGAATCCTATTTAAAAATACATATCCACATGAGCTACAAAGCTGCAGTTCAACATGTCAACACTTATGGCTCTAAAAACATTATAGAATTTTAGAGCTGATTCTAATTTCTGAGCTCAACTGGAGCCAAATTCTTCCATTTCCCTTTCTAGAAAGTTAAGGAACACATAAAACATTAAAATTATAATTAACTCATTAGTTCTTTAGATTATTAACCCAGTCCGAGGATTATTCAGCTTTCTTTATTCCTAATGAAGAGCTGCGTGATAAAACGAATGAATATAACAAAACAAAACAAAAAACAACAACAAAAAAAGAGCTGCCTGATTTCTAATCTGTACATATAAAGCACTTGGAAGCATTCTTGGCATGTAGTAAGCATTCAATAAGTTTCATTGTTGCTGCTGCTATTACTACTACTATTATGGCTACTGCTACTATTTGTCCGTTGTTCTCTAGCGCTTGCCTACCCCCAGGACAGGGAACATAAATAGAAGGCCATGAAACTTACCCTAGACCAGGGGTTCTTTACTTGAAGTTCGAAGACCCTTGAATATGTGAACTTGGACAGAAAAATTTATCTATTTTCTCTGACCTCTAACTGGAAAATAGTATTTCCTTCCATCATAAATGTAGATAACAAACCTTTGTCATCAGTAGAAATCACAGATATTTTCATTTTTTATAGTTGTTACAGAAATATCATGTATGTTCATTAATACTTTTCACCGCTAGAATTTGTTACTTAATGCATTAATAAAGAAGCATAAGGACTTCCCTCGTGGCGCAGTGGTTAAGAATCCACCTGCCAATGCAGAGGACACAGGTTCGAGCCCTGGTCTGGGAAGATCCCACATGCCATGGAGCAACTAAGCCTGTGCACCACAACTACTGAGCCTGTGCTCTAGAGCCTGTGAGCCACAACTACTGAGCCTGCGCTCTAGAGCCCATGAGCCACGACTACTGAGCCCGCGTGTCACAGCTACGGCAGCCCGTGTGCCTAGAGCCTGTGCTCTGCAACAAAGAGAAGCCACTGCAATGAGAACCCCACGCACCACAACAAAGACCCAACACAGCCAAAAAATAAATAAATAAATTTATAAAAGAAAAAAATAAAGAAGCATATTTAACACAATATCACAAATTGTTTTTTAAAATATTTTGATAGTTGCATATATAATATATAATTGACTTTCTTTTTAATTACATGTATTTTTATTTATTAATTTAAAAACATTATGCCCAGAAGGATTTAATAGGCTTCACCAGACTGCCAAAGGGGTCCATGGCACAAAAATGTCCAGGAACCCCTGCCCTAGCTATTCACAGACAAAATCTTCATTGACACTATTCCCTCTGCCTGGAACTCCCTTCCCTCCTTTTACTATTGAGTCATACCTCAGCTCAAATTTGCTCTCTTTGTGAAACCTTCCCCTCTCTGCCCCTATTCAAAACAAATTGTTCATTGCACTTACTTCCTGAGTTTGTACCTCTCTTTTACTCGCTATTTGATCTTGAGCAAGTTATTAAACTTTCTCAAACTCATATTTCTCAAATGTAAAATGGAAATAGTAGTAGGTATATATAATGCTAAAAATGACTGTGAAGATTAAGCAAGATTATGCATATGAAATTCTTCATGTAATGTCCAGAGTAGCAATTTTCAAACATTTTGGTTTCAGGACCCTTTCATTCTTTTAAAACTTTCTGAGAACTCCAAAGAGCTTTCGTTTACGTGAGTTGTGTATACAGATATTCAAAGTTAACACTGAGAATTTTTTAACGTTTCTTTATTAATTCATTTATAAATGTAAATGATAAACCTTGTAACCTGCTACATAAGTAACATATTAATAATAATACATTTTTGTAGAAAGAAAACTATATTTTCTCCAAAATGGTAAGAAGAGTGACATTGTTTTCCTTTTATATAAATCCTTTAAACATCCGGCTTTTATATCTGTTGCTGTATGTTGTTTTAATCTAAGTATACAAAGAAAATCTAGCCTCACACAGAAATGGATTTGGAAAAGAGAGGAGTATTTTGCTAGTCTTTTCAGGTAACTATGGATATTTTTCTCTGATACTTTACCAATTTGACAAGTAGTAGTTAGGTTTGTGGAGATATGGAATCTGAAATGATACCAATAAACTTTCATTCTCTGCTGCATTAAAATTCACTGGTCTATCTTGCACTTTGAGTGGATCTCTTATTCACATATGATTTTTTTTAAACAATGTATTTTTTTATTATGATTTTTTTTTAACATTTTCATTTTCAACCAGTGGCTTTTGTACTATTTTAGACAATGCCTTAGTCTTTTTGTTCTTTATTTTTTGGCTGTGCTGGGTCTTAGTTGCAGTCTATGGGGTTTTTTTTTTTAGCATCTTTATTGGAGTATAATTGCTCTATAATGGTGTGTTAGTTTCTACTTTATAACAAAGTGAATCAGCTATACATATACATATACCCCCCATATCTCCTCCCTCTTGCGTCTCCCTTCCACCTTCCCTATCCCACCCCTCTAAGTGGTCACAAAGCACTGAGCTGATCTCCCTGTGCTATGCAGCTGCTTCCCACTAGCTATCTATTTTACATTTGGTAGTGTATATACGTCCATGCCACTCTCTCACTTTGTCCCATCTTACCCTTCCCCCTCCCCGTGTCCTCAAGTCCATTCTCTACGTCTGTGTCTTTATTCCTGTCCTGCCCCTAGGTTCTTCAGAACCTTTTCTTTTTTTTTAAGATTCCATATATATGTGTTAGCATACGGTATTTGTTTTTCTCTTTCTGCTTTTATAACATCATGCAAAGTATTGGTTCACTGAGTTATGCAGATCTCCAAAACACTGACACATTTCATTACAAAAAATTTTTAAAATCACATCATTAATAGCCCCACAATCTCACTGGAAATGCCTTTAGGATTTGGGAAGCTGACAAGTTCATGTGCCAGACATAAATCTTCCAAAATTCTAATTTTCACATGAAAGTTCAAATTTTATCATTGGCAACAAATACTGTCAGTTGTTTTTCCTTGAAGTGACACGCTCGCTTCATTCATTTTGGAGAAAATGTCTGCCAAATGTTTGAATAAATGTAGTTTGCCTCTCAGTTGTTCTTTCAAGTAAAAATCGTGTTTCATGAAGAAAGGTGGCTACTCACTCACACAAGTGTTTTTCCTCGAGACAACCATCATGCCTTTGTGTGCATCAGAAGTGCTTAATATGTACTTCCCATTTTGTCACATAGAATGTTGAATAGGTGTGTATTCAAGGGTCTAGATTTAATAAAATTAATCATTTTTACCCCTTCATCAAGGCATTGTTTTTCCATGGCAATGATAAATACAATGACACATTAGTGGCAGATTTTGGTGCCACTACTCTGATTCATGTTAAGGCACCAATAGTTTTACCCACCATTGGGTAATGCTTTTGCATCATTGTTGCACACGCCAACAAGGTAGAAAAAAGCAAATAGTGTCTTAGCATTATTATGAAAATTGTTTTGACCTTCTAGACCTCCTGAAAAAGTCAGGGATCCCAAGGAACCATCAACAACCTTTTGAGAGCCCCTTATTAACAGCACAGTATGTGCTTTATAAATGTTAACTATTGTTACAATTAGCTATAGGGATTATACATTTCTAATTAAAACTCTGGATTATAATATATCACGTGATCTGCCTGTGACTAGGTGCAGAAATGTCCCCTCCATATCTTTCTTGTTCTTTTTTCATTTTGCCTCATACTATAGTTAGATATATAACCAGCATCAAGACATTAAGGTCCCAAGGACAGCGATAAGACTTTACCTAAGGCAATATTCCACTACCAGCATAGTGCTTTATACAGAGCAGGGGCTTAATAAATACTTGTTAAACAAGTGATGAATGAACAAGTGAACAAATGCAAATCAGTCCACTCTAGGCTTGTCAGCAACTCTTGTAGAAGAACAGAGGTTGAAGTGGTAGACACTTTATTTTTATTTGTTTGCTTTTAAGGTAGTCATTTCAACTATCGTAGTCCTGTTTAGGAAATTTGTGTAACAATCAACGAAGGTTATCTTTTATGGGGAAATAACGTTAATTGTTTTCCTTCCTAAAAAAAAATAACACTTGTTAATTGTAGAAAATACAGACCAAAAAAAGAAAGAAAAAAACTACTGGAAATTCATCATCTAGAAATAAACTTTATTGAAATTTGTATCTGTGTTTTTTTCTATGCAGATAACTTTTTTACCTTCTGTTTTGTTACTTCCTTTTTTCATCTAACACTATATAATGAACGTCCTTCTATATCATTATATATCCTTCTCTAACGTAATTTTTAATATGTACATATCATATCTTATTTGGATGTGCTTCAGAAATAATTGGTTAAGTTAGATTTTCTTTGGATTTTATTTTTCCCCTATTATTCCTGTCCCATCTCATTATCAACCAGAAAAACTACAAATCAACAGTAACAGAATGATATAGTAAGTAAACTCAAAGGATCCACTGAGAATTTTTACCTTTCTATCATTGTTACAAGCACCATGGCGATGAATAACACACCCACAGAAGAAACAGCCCTGAAAACAAGAAATAAAAATTGAGAACACCCCAACTAAGATATTTTAAGATATATCTAGAGAAAAATAAGCATGGATCATGCAGCTAAGAAGAAAGAATTCCCCTCTTGGGAAGATGCACAGGAAAAGTGCTCAATGACGGTATGTGTGGTAAACCGTTCAGATGGTCCATTGCAAAGTCAACTCTGAAGCTGCATGAAATGAATGGGCAAAAACATAAAGACCAAAATAAGTAGGAGTTGAAGTATAAAGAACTCTGTTACTGCATTGCTAACAGGGACATTTAGGTGGAGGTTAAGGGCACTCCATTCTAAACTCTGTTTTCCTTTAAAAGAACTTGAACTTTCTCCTTAACTTCTCAACTTGAACTTTCTCCTTAACTTCAAAGATAGTCAGTAGAGTCAGCTGAATAGAAAAGAAACATCAAACTAAGAAGAACACTACCAAAGAGAGAAAGTCAATAGACAACAGAGTCAGATGGTAAATAAGAGGAAGAAGAAGTGGAACTAGATGTCCCCAGAGAAAACTATATTCATGTATATAACTCTCTCTCTCTCCGTATATATAGATATAGATATGGATATAGATATAAATAATTCTGATTTATTTAATAAAAAAGCAGAAGTCTGGGAACTGTAAGTACTTTCTGATTTTTAGTAAGTTGAAGAGGTCATTTCTTCACTCAACATGGTTCAGTGCTTAACTAAGATTCAGAGAGTTTCAAGTTCTATTTTCTCAGCTCTTTCAATGAAGTATTAAAAAAAATTCTAACTCCCTCCGACCAGCTTTCTACATCCTTAATCTACACTTAAATTATACTCTCCCACTCCATTATTCCTCCAAGATCATTCATCTAACTAAATCTGTCCACTTCATCCAAGCCAGTCTCTCTAGAAATCCTTGAACACATCTTGCTAAATTCTGCCTCCAAGTACTTGCCCATATAATTCCTCAGGATGCTTGTCCTTTTTTCTACCATTAGTTCCTTCAACTCAGATCAATGAACCTGCCTCCTCCCCCCAAATGTTGCCTAAATGACTCCACTTATGTTAATCATTCGTCTATCAGTCATTTTAAAGAATATACCTCATTCACATTATCATTGACATATTGCTTTCAAGTTGTTTTATGGAGGCCTTATTTATTCTTTGAATTGTAAGCTTCTAGAGGGCAAGTGTCATGGATTCTAATTTTTTGTTTCAAGAAAATGGAAGATAGAAAGAAGAAACAAAGGAAGGGGGAAGAAAGAAAAAGGGGATATGGAGAAGTAACAAGAAAGAAGACAAACAAGATAAATCTGTGAGATTTTATTTTCTAATACACACAATGAAAATAATGCTTTGTGAAAGTCATATTGACATGAATAAGTCTAATTCTAATAAGCACTCAATTTAAGATTGCAATCTGACCTTCCCCATCCCTGTTCCATTCTCTATTTTTTCTAATAATTCTACCTTTTCTAATTGCTATTTCTAATAAGCAATTTTTAATCTAATGACCACTCTATTAAAATTGCAACCCACCCCATCTCTCTTACCCTGTTTCACTTTTTCTTTTTTATACACTTATCACCTTTAAACATACTAAATCATTTATTTACTATATATATTTTACTATTGATTCCCCATCCCTACTCAACTCTAAGTAAGCTCCCTGATGGCAGGGATCTTCATCTGTTTTGTTCCCTGATGTAACTTCAACCCCAGAAGCAGTATCTGACCCAAAGTACGTGCACAGTAAACTCACTGAATGAACAAAGCTCTCTGCAAATGTGACATACAGACTCTGAAATTTTCACAAATACCCACGACAGTTATAGTGATCAATGAAAAACTTGCTCCCTCATTAATGCTGCATACCAGTGTTAATCAACCACCTAAAAGATGGCTGATGTAGACCCCAACTAGATTAAGCACCATGAAAACGGGTGTTATAGAGAGTCAAGCAGAACTTTACAGAGCATGTGGCCAGTGTGGCCTTGACCACAGGTACCCTGAGGGGCTAGATGTTAACCAAATAAAATGGTGAGGGGGTGACAGGTGGCTCGGGGACCTTAACCACTACCTCATCACCCACAGTAAAAGCCACAGAAGGCCTATGACAGGGGACTTGCTGTCTCAGGAACTCTCTCCAGTGTCATATTTTTACTCCACCTGGCTGACTTAGTGTAGGCTTCCTGCTTCCAGCCAGTTGTCATCCCTGCCCTGTCTTTTCTAATGAAACATCCGATTCAACAGGCCTCTTTGATTCACTAATTAATTGTTTTTGGGTCCCCTTTGGCTCCAACCCAGTCACTCCCTTGTCTAGGAGAGAAGTTTATATAGTTTTTATTTATTTTTTTCTTTTATTTATCTATTTATTTATTTATTTTTGGCTGCTTTGTGTCTTCATTGCTGCACGTGGACTTTCTCTAGTTGTAGCGAGCAGGGGCTACCCCTCATTGCGGTGCGCGAGCTTCTCACTGCGGTGGCTTCTCTTGTTGCGGAGCACGGGCTCTAGGTGCGCGGGCTTCAGTAGTTGTAGCTCGCAGGCTTTAGAGCGCAGGCTCAGTAGTTGTGGCACACGGGCTTAGCTGCTCCATGGCATGTGGGATCTCCCTGGACCAGGGCTCAAACCCGTGTCCCCTGCATTGGCAGGCGGATTCTTAACCACTGCGCCACCAGGGAAGCCCTATATAGCTTTTAAAATGCATGGCTTGAAGACAGCCACCTTCAGAGAAAGTCTGTAAAACACAGTCTTGCCACAATTTCAGTAATTCCTCTCAAGGTACCCAGAGCAGTGGAGTCAACAAATATGAGTTCAACTGCTGGTTCTACCACCTCCTAATTGATTACCCTTCAAAATAGGCAAAGCTCCTTCTCTGTGCACACAGGCCCCTTCCCTATCTCTAGAGCTAGACAAATTTCCCTTTCGCTTAAAAGTGTTGGCTCTGAGTCCTATACGCTAGGTCAGTCTCAAAAGGCCAATAATATTCGTATTATTGACAAGTTCCAAAGAAAATTTCTCCATTACAGCTGGAAAAAGCTGGGCTTTGCAGTCAGATAGGCCCGAATCCGTTGGTGCAGCCACTTTCCAAGCTTTTTCCATGACCTTGGTTAAGTTACTTTTCTTCATCTACAAAACAAGTACATAATAAATATTCACAAACTTATTGTAAGGAATAAAACAGATAATGTATATGAAGTGCTTGGCATAGCCTGATATACTCTTGGTGCTTAAGGGCTATTAGCTATTTTTATTAATATTAATACCAGCTATAGTCTAATATAGTCTCTACTGAGACTAGTACTGGGATGAAAGAGACCAGCACTATTTTCCTTGAAGGCTAACTGGGTCTTTGTTTCCTCCGTAATGCAGTATACAATAGCTGCTCAACTTTTGTTGTGTGAGTACATGAATGAACAAATGAATGCATGAACAACATAATAAGGGAAGGCACACTACAAAGGGAGTCGGAAGTCCTAAGTGTTTGACTTATTTCAACCACTAATTAAATAACTGAAGATCTGTGGGTATTACACCATTTCTAAGTCCTTTTAGACTTCTAAGTTCAAAAAGTCCTTATGGGGACTTCCCTGGTGATCCAGTGGTTAAGACTCCATGCTCCCAATGCATGGGGCCTGGGTTCCATCCCTGGTCAGGGAACTAGATCCCACATGTCTCAACTAAAAGATCCTGCATGGGGCTTCCCTGGTGGCGCAGTGGTTGGGAGTCCGCCTGCCGATGCAGGGGACATGGGTTCGTGCCCCGGTCTGGGAAGATCCCACCTGCCGCAGAGCGGCTAGGCCCGTGAGCCATGGCCGCTGAGCCTGCGCGTCCGGAGCCTGTGCTCCACAACGGGAGAGGCCACAGCAGTGAGAGGCCCGCGTACCACAAAAAAAAAAAAAAAAAAGATCCTGCATGTCACAACAAGATCCCTCACGGGGCAAAGAAGATCTCGCGTGATGCAACTAAGACCTAATGCAGCCAAATTGATTAATTAATTTTTTAAAAAAGTTCCTTATGGCTCTGACACTGTTAGATTCTGACAGTATTTGAAAAGGTAAAAAACAAAGATACAAAAACAAAAGGTACAAAACAAACAGTATTTGAAAAGAAAAGGAAACTCAATCAACCTCTGAGACCTGTTGCTATGGACTGAATTGTGTCCCCCCAAAATTCATATGTTGACATTCTAAACCCCAGTGTGGCTTTATTTAGAGATAGGACTTTTACAAAAGTAATTAAGGATAAATAAGGTCATAAGGGTAGGTCCCTAATCTCATAGGATTAGTGTTTTTTTAAGAAGAGGCACCAAAGAGCTTGCTTTCTCCTTCATGTGAGGGCACAAGGAGAAGGCAGCCATCTGCAAGCCAGGAAGGGAGCTCTCACCAGAAACCAAAGTGGACAACACCTTGATCTTGGACTTCCCAGCCTCCGGAACTGTGAGAAAATAAATTTCTGTTGTTAAGCCACCCATTCTGTGGTATTTTGTTATGGCCACCTGAGCTAAGCCACCTGTTATATGCCATACCCATCAGAAATATTCAACCCTATATTCAGAGTTCTCTAAGAATATCATTTTTAATCTCCATTCCAAACCCCTATAAATTTTATATCCAGATGCTGCTTAAATGAAATTACTTTATTGCAACAGCAAATTGACAATTCTAATAAACTACTCATTGGGTTGAATTTATAAACACTTTAGTACTATG
Source organism: Monodon monoceros (assembly GCF_005190385.1). Classification (NCBI taxonomy): domain Eukaryota; kingdom Metazoa; phylum Chordata; class Mammalia; order Artiodactyla; family Monodontidae; genus Monodon; species Monodon monoceros. The sequence continues at coordinate 127,331,715 of NW_021703774.1, read as the reverse complement.
CTTCAGAACGTTAATTATCAGTTTGAAAAGCTGATATGCTTTACTCCCTTGTTTACTTGACAGTTATTGAGCAAATTTCATGTTTGTTAATTAATTACTCAATGCAAAATCCCTAAGATTCTAAAGTAAATTTACTCACCAATTTATCATAACAAATCGAGCCTTTCATAGCTGAAAGAATGGGAAATTCCCCTTCATTTGATGAAGAAAAACAATGGCTTTTGACACTCTAAGAACAGCTAGGGGGCTTCCCTGGTGGCACAGTGGTTGAGAGTCCGCCTGCCGATGCAGGGGACGCAGGTTCGTGTCCTGGTCCGGGAAGATCCCACATGCTGCGGAGCGGCTGGGCCCGTGAGCCGTGGCCGCTGAGCCTATGCATCCGGAGCCTGTGCTCTGCAATGGGAGAGGCCACAACAGTGAGAGGCCCACGTACCGCAAAAAAAAAAAAAGAACAGCTAGGGTCAGGCATGGTTTCCTGGTGGAGAAGAAATTCCTGAATTAACAAGTCTTACCTAGGAGAAATTTGTACATTCTACTCATACATTGCTCAATAACAGTAGCTGGTAGCCACATGTGACTACAGGGCACTGGAAATGTGGCTAGTCCAAACTGAAATGTGCTGTAAGTAAAATATCTCACTAATAATTTTTATATTCATTACATGTAAAAATAATATTTTGGATATTTTAGGATAAATAACGTTATTAAAATTAATTTCACCCTTTTTTACTTCTTAAATATGGCTACTAGAAAATTTAAATTTATATATGTTGATGGCATTTTATTTATAGTGAACAGTGCTGTTCTAATTAATTCCTTATCACATCTTAAAGTCTAGCTAGTTAAAGCAAAGTATAAGGCAGGGCTTAAATACAATCAACAGATATGTTTTATATGGTGCACACAATTAAAACAAATTTTAATTAATTGCCAATATTTGAACATTGACAGATTTCAAATCAACATGCAGGCTGCTGGCTTCTTTTGGAAAGTCAGAATATTTAAAAACACTAAACCTACATTTTCCATGGCCCAAACTGGCTGAAATTGATTGGCAGCTTCCCTCTGAACAAGACATGAGCCCTCCAGTTCATCCTAGTCTCTAACTGGCTTATTCTACCTTCTCTGACTACATGTAGGTATTTCAGTTTTGATGTTGGCTATAGGGAAAAGTTCAAACATAGAACGGAGTGGAAGAGAAAGTACATACTTTGGGCTTATACAGATCTTAATTTGAATTCCAGTTTATTCATTTAAATGGCCACATGACTTTGGATGCGTTATTCAGTGTCTCTGAAACTTGATTTCCTTATCAATAGAATATGAATAACTATATTGTGGAAATTAGTAGCAATTAAATAAAGTAAAATATAGTCAGGAGTTGCATCAGAATAGCTGATTAATGAATTATATTATTACTTCTTTCCTTTGGCTGACTCAATATTTATTTGGGAACTAGGGGTATTGATAATAGAGGAGTAGTTCGATCCTATGTGATTTTCCCGGTGCCAAGAATCCACAAAAACTATGGATGCTCTCTCCTTGAGTGCAAAGATCTTGGGAAAGAGGAGATCTTTCAACATCTTTCTTAGGCCCACATGATGGTTAAAGCACTTTTATCAATTGAAGTTGAATTTTTATTTTGTCAATTAGAAATTAAAACTTCAGATGTCTGACAACTATGCAAACTTTTCAATCACACTGAACCCCAATAATGGCAGATGTTTATTTCGATTGGTGTCATGTTGCAGCTTTGTTTTACATCCCCAGCAGCTCATGTAAATTGCAGAAGCCTAACTTTTCACACCTATAAATACTTTGATTTAGTGAAACCAAGAGTTAAGGATAAAGGATGGAATAAAGAGCATGCAAAAAACGAGAGAGCAAAGATCGATGAAAAAAATTTCCTATATTACAGAAGCTGGGACACAAACCAGAATGATTTGTTCTGTAGACTTTCCCCTCTTGGTATAAAATTTGTGTCTCATTTGAGGACAAGCTTGTTCAATATTAGCTGCTGACTGGACTCAAATGCCTGCCCTTCACAGTTCTTACATCATGATTCATATACTCTTCCAGCTCTTTTTGACTGCCTGCAAATACCTGTAACAGACGATTCTTCTGTGTATTGTCTGTGTTACCTTTTCAAGTGTTTCCATGGTTCACAGATAAATCATCTGATGTATACTATACTGTCTCGTCAACAGTAAATCCAGGCATTGAGGGGCTCTCCCAAAATTCTATTGTCCTCTGCAAGTTGGCTGCCCAAAATAAGAATCCTCCTAGAACACACAAATAAATTCCATTTGGATACCACAATTAGCTGTAATAATAAACAAACAAATAGATAAATAAAAACTAGAAGAAAATGTAAGTGAATAATTATCTCAGATTAGGAAGGATTCTCCAAAGTAACAAAAAGAAATCGCAAAGAAGCAGGTCAAAAGTTCTGATGACAGAAAAACTTAAATTAAAAAAGAAAAGCTTAAATAATAATCTGGAAAAAAATAAATCTATAAACTGGAAAAAATATTTGTTACAAACATGAGAAAGAACAATTATCTTTAATATATAATGAGCTCATGGATGTTGCTTTTAAAAAACACTAAAGATCAAATAGAAAAATGTATAAAGGAGATGAACAATTCATAGAAGTACAGCTAAGAAATGGCTACTAAAGTATTTTAAATTAAAACCTCACCAGTAACCTCATAATTTTGAATTGAAATAACAATAAAAAAAATCTTTTTTTTTTTCTATTCATCGAATGAATCAAGATTTGTTTCAATGTTAGTATTTACTTTGGGACAGGACGTGGTAAGATAAACAAACACGTACCCTACTACATTAGTGCCTTTCTGAAAAGCAAAAGCCCTTAAAAAGTTCCAACACCTTTCAATTTTTCTGTAAGACTGAAATTTTTCAAAATGAAAAATTGAAGGATATAAAGAAAAACAATCGGGCTTCCCTGGTGGCGCAGTGGTTGAGAGTCTGCCTGCCGATTCAGGGAACACGGGTTCGTGCCCCGGTCCGGGAGGATCCCACATGCCGCAGAGCAACTAAGCCCGTGTGCCACAACTACTGAGCCTGCGCTCTAGAGCCCGCGAGTCACAACTACTGAGCCTACGTGCCACAACTACTGAAGCCTGCATGCCTAGAGCCCGTGCTCTACAACAAGAGAAGCCACTGCAATGAGGAGCCCACGCACTGCAATGAAGAGTAGCCCCCGCTCGCCGCAACTAGAGAAAGCCTGCGCACAGCAACAAAGACCCAATGCAGCCTAAAATAAAATTAATTAATTAATTAAAAAAAACAACCCCTGCCCCCGCCCAAAATAAAAGAGACTTAAGAGACATAATAACCAAATCTATGTGTGGACCTTATTTGAATACTATTTCAATCACATCAATTGGAAAAAATGTTTTGAGACAATTAGGAAAGGTCAAACATGATTTTAAGGAATTATTATTTGTTTTATTGTGTGTAAACATTATAATATGGTTATCATTTTTCATTATAGTATAGTTGATGTCACAATATTAGATAAGTTACAGGTATACAATTAGTGATTCACAATTTTAAGGGTTATACTCCACTTATAGTTATTATAAAATATTGGCTGTATTCCCCGTGTTGTACAATATATCCTTGTAGCTTATTTTATACATAATAGTTTGTACCTCTTACTCCCTTACCCTTATAATGCTTCTCCCTCTTCCCTCTCCCCACTGGTAACCACTAGTTTGTTCTCTATATCTGTGACTCCCCTTCTTTTCTGTTATACTCACTAGTTTGTTGTATTTTTTAGATTCCACATATAAGTTATATGTATATATTTTTGATGTGGACCATTTTTAAAGTCTTTATCGAATTTGTTACAATACTGCTTCTGTTTTTGGGTTTTTGTGGGGTTTTTTTGGCCACGAGGCATGTGGGATCTTGGCTGCCCAACCAGGGATTGAACCCTCGGCCCCTGAATTTGAAGGTGAAGTCTTAACCACTGGACCGCCAGGGAAGTCCCTAGATTCCACATATAAGTTATATTATACATTATTTGTCTTTCTAGTTCACTTGGCATAATACCCTCCAACACCATTCATGTCACTGCAAATGGTTATGATTTTAAATAGCCTTTTAAAAATCCTTATCTGTTAGAGATTTTTAATAACTGTTTTAAAAAATAGATGAAGCAAATATGGCAAAATGTTAACAACTATAAAACCTGATTCAACGTGATAAAACATGAGTAAAAATAGGAGTCTGTTATCTCTTCTTTCTACTTTTATGTTCTATTGAAATTTTCAAAGAAAAAAGTAAAAGCAAACAAAAACTGCAGACCTTTTAGCCAGTAATTCCCATTTTAGAAATTTTGCCTTAAGGAAATATTCAGTCTCAGAAGATTTATTTAAAAATATCTTCATTACTGCATCGTATGTACTATAAACTGTTAGAAACAACCTAAATGTCCAAAAAATAAGAAAAAGTTATAATGAGATTTTTATGTACTAGAATATGATGCAGCTATTAGAAATGTTATATTTTAAAAATGCAAGATACAAAACACATATAGTATCATTCTTTTTTGTAAAAAATAAATATATGCCTAGAAAAAAGACTAGACGGAACTACAGGTATTCCCCACTTTTCCAGAATTCCCTTTACTCCACTTTGCTTTTACAAAAGACCTACATTAATACCTGTTTTTGCTAACCAAAAGAAATACAAAGAGGATTTTCACTTTTATGAAAAAAGGCAAAAAGCAAAAATAGCAGTCAGCATTTGTTTTGCAGGGGGTGTAATCGAGGCAGCGCACACTGGGCAGGAAGAGTGGCACTACCAAGCTCCTTCCTTGGGAACCACACTCAGCATCTCAGCATCAAGCCACCATAGCTCTGAGTTGTGCCCGCAAGCATCTATGTTTTATCTTGATTTATTTTGTGCATCAGTTAGCAAGATGTGTCCTAAGATAATTGCTTATTCACTTTATGCCATTTGGCATACAAAAAAGGTTTTGTAGGAACGCTCCATTTTCGGATAGTGGGGGGCAACCTGTATATCAAAATGTTAAGAGTAGTTGTCTTTGAATATTGAAGCTATGGATCTTATGGACTTCCTCCTTTGTATAATAACTTACTATGCTTTCTAAATTATGCATATGAACCCATTCATAATAAAAAATATTTTAATAAAAATCAAAGTATTGCGTCATAATGGTTATAAAACTAAAGTACTATACAATAAAATTAAGACTTTTTTTTAAAGCCTAAGAATCATCTCAGGAATGAGCTATTACTTAATGAGAGAGAAAGAAGAATTACACCTACCTAGTGAAGCACATCTTCTTTGTACTTTTCATTTGATAGCAATTATATACATCTTTAGACTGTTGTGTTTGTATGTCCAAGGACATATTCATTCTATAATATTCAATAAATATTTATTGAGTGACTACTATTTGCCAACAGTTACCAAAACAGGCAAAAATCTCTGTCCTTATGAAGCTTACATTCTAATGGAGGGAGACAGCTAATGAAGGAAAAAAAAAATTTAATATTCATGGCATGTCAAACAATAAGCGTAATGGAGAAAAATCAGGCAGGGAAGGAAAATAGGGAGTGTTGGACTGTTGGAAGAGGGGGTAGTTATTTGATTTTAAATAAGGTAGCCTAACTGAGAAGGTGACATTTAAGAAAGACCTGAAGAGGTGAGGGAGTGAACTATACTGTACCTGGGGTAAAATCTCAGTCAGAGGAAACAGCAAGTGCAAAGGTCCTAAGGCAGAAGCATGCCTGGGGTGCATAGCTTGTCTCTCTAACTTGACTGCAATTTCTTTGAAAGCATCAAATCATTCATTCACCTGCTTCTTTTGCCACAACCCTCATCACAATGCCTAGAATAGTACTCAGGAAACATTTATCAGAGACAATGATGCAAGGACTGAAAATTATTAGAATCCATAATCTTTTCCTTAAAAACCATCCATTATCATTCTCTCACTTCTTTACAAAGAAGAACTTTTTAACATAAGATCTGTTCAAATTTGGGTATGTTTCAGGAGGTGGAAATGTTTCCTTTTCCAGAGACATTCAAAAAGACTGAAACATCAGTGGGCAGGGATGCTCTAAAGGAAATACAAGTATCGGATGGGTTACCAGACTAGATGGCCCATCGTACTCCCTTCCATCACCCAACATTCAACAAATATTATTGAGCAATGAATAAAACCAAAATCCTTGCTTTCTTGAACTAATAATCTTGTCAGCAACCTAATAGCTGCTATAAACCTAGTGGATTGGCAAATAGTCAATGCTGGCTAAAAAACAAGGAAATCCCCTTTTTAAAAAGTGAACCATTTATAAAGTCATAATGGTTATTTACCAGAGAACGTGTTCCTCAACTTCTTAAGAGAATATCTTATTCATATTTGAATCTCCAGGGCTGCATATAGGTCCTCACTAAGTGTTGACTTAAATACATCATCTTGAATAAACTCCATATTTTCTAGTGTTTCTTCAGTCCCTAGCCTGGCATTTTCTACTTACTCAATTATATTGTTGATAGAAAGTTGGGTAAGGTATAATCATAAATGATAATCACAAATTGAAAATGTATTTACAATTAATTTGGTTCTTTTTTTTTCACGTTAAACATCAGCCTAAGGCAATGGCATTGATTTCAAGTTGAATATTGCTTGTAGTGAAATTGCCAAAAGGAAGACCAGCCCTTATTTGCTCATAAAATTCCACTTACTTTTTTTAAAACTTTCTATTCCCAGTAAAAAAAAAAAAACCACGAGATTTTCTGCAAACAAAAGCATAGGGTTAATCAAAGATTAAAGATTAATGTTCACCACAGATGTATTTGTTAGATAAAACTAAGTCACAGTAACAAACAGATAGTCCAAATTCAGGGGATTTTAAAGAAAGTTTATCCTCTCTCATACAACAGCCCAGGGAAGGAATCCAGGCCAGAGGTAACTTGCTCCACACAGGCTTTCAGGGATCCAGGCTGATAACAGCTCTGCATCTTCAACACACAGCTTCCAGAGTTGCCTTGGGCATCATCACTCAAGTCAGCCAGAAGGAGGAAACATCATGAGGGGCATGAGTGGAAGGTTTGATGGGCCAGACTTATCACCTCCTCTCAAATTCCACATCTCATAACCTCATCTAACTGCAAAAGAAACCAGAAAATACAGTCAAGTTTTGGATCCCTGAAGAAGAGGATATGGTAGGTTGTTGGTGATCTCTGCCGTAATAGAATTGTAAATGAAACTCTAATTCTCTAAATGCTCTCCCCCACCCCACCCCGCCCCTGCCACCACCCCCATGCCCAGAATATTAGCCAATGGTTATAGCCTCTGATTAAATCTGCATACTGAAAAGGACTCTTACAGGACATGCCCTATCATAGTTCGTAATTTATGAATAGATTATATTCCAAAAGTTCACTTGTGAGTTTACTAAAATATATCTTCTGGTAGAACCCACAACTTATTATTTATCCTATGTACACAGTCCCCCTCCCCTTGTTACTCTCCTTTCCATAGGTGCCTGTCAGTTTCATACTATGCCAAAAATCCCACCCAAGTCTATCCCAGTGCCCATTCCCCAGTCAGTATTGTCATCAATGCTGCTGTCCTTATCTGGGTGTTAAAAGAGTGGATTTATATTTTTAAAAGTATTTTCACAAATAGACATACTAATAGTTACATTTCTTGAATATTTCCTATATACCAGAACTATATTCTCTGAACTTCATTTTACTCATTTATAAAAATGGAGATAATAATAATAATGCTGATCTCATGAAGTTATCGTAAGGATGAAATAAGATAATGGCTACAGAGTGCCTGGGACCTTGCCTGACATTAGTAAATTTACTCAATAAATGTTAGCTATTATTTTCCTAATTAGTTTATTATTACTCAATGATTGGATGAAAGTGTGAAGAGCTCATTATCACTCAGCTCTGTTCCCCTCTCCCTCAGCAAACTCCCAACCCTCCAACCAATAAAGGAAACAACAGTCACACTTTTTTGAATGTTGACAGTGGTTCTCAATGATAATGACCCTGAAGTGCTTGTTAAAAATGTAAAAAAATCCCTATTCAGTGAGTCTGAGGTAAGCACTGCTGCCACATTGAACAACACCAGGGGGCACCATTCACATTGTGTTGCATATAAATGGTGCTTCCTGGAGTTTTGCAAATTTTGGGTTCTAAAGTTGAGGCCCAGGAAATTATATTTTTAACAAACACCCAGGTGATTACAGACAATCCTCCAGAGTCTTTGAGACTGTTCTAGAGTGACTGTTAAGTGTTGGGACCTGAGAAAACACTTATCCCACAGGTGAGTTCAGTGTCTAAAAGTGACTGTAATCGAGTATCAATAAAATAACATTTTTAAAAGCCATCTACTACAACCTGATCACAGCTTTGTTATTCAGAACTCTTCTCAGCGGCTGAATTCAGTGGAATGAGACTTTAACCTGTAATTTCCCTCCAAAGGCTTCACAGTGCTCTTCAGACATGATCTCATTAATCCTCAGGACAGATCTGTGAGACAGGTGGCAGACATCGGACTTTTCATTACAGCTAGCTTGAGGCACGAGCGGGGTTCTTGGCCCCAGAAGACCAGTGTCAGTACCTGAATGGGTCTTCTGCAATCTCCCCAGTCTTCATCTATAAGACACCAAGCTTCTACTTTTTGCTGGGGCAATCTTCCCCAGTTCCCATATGACAAAGGTCATTAAGAAGGCAAATTTCATTCATTTGCCCATTCCATTCACTCACAAATATTTATTAGCTACTACCTCATAGGCCTAATACTTTTTGGAAGTAGGTGGGTGTTGACGTATACACGCACAAGTAAGCAATTACATACTGTGCAAATCACTGTGGGACCATTAGGAGAGAGAAAACACATATTAACTGAGCACTAATTACTAAATGCAAGCTATTGTGCTGACATCTTTCCTTAGATTATCTCTTTTATTACTTGCAATAATTTAGAGAGGTAATGACAGATAGCATGATTTTTACAACAACTGGCCACATACCTCTAGTTAGTACATATTTCAGCCAGACTTTGATCTGAGATTTGTCTGATTCCAAATCCATGCTTTTTCCATGGTCCCTACCCTAGGAGAATACAGCCCAATAATAAGGACAAGTACATAGATGACTTTTATATAATAATAATTGTGATAAAACTTCACATTTATTGAGTACTTGGCTAACTTAGTATGTTCCAGGCATTGAGCCAACCACTTTATATAGATCCTTTTGTGTAATCTTCACATCAGCTCTATGAGGTAGATACTGTTAATTAGCCCCAATTATAGATGAAAAAAATCTGAGGCTTAGCGAGGCTGAATAACTTGACTACAGGGGAGAAAACCTGAAGAACACAGTTGCTATCGCAAGAGGGAACTGGCTTGTTCTACAAGATCCCAAGAACTAAATATGAGACCAAAAGTCAGAAGCTTCAGAGAAGTAGATTTGGGCTCAAAACGAAGATCTTACTGACAGAGCAATCCAAGTGCTGTCTCTGGAGGGAGCGAATTCCCTTTCTCAAGAGTTTAAACAGCTAACTGCCACTTCAAAGATACATTATTAAATGAATATTATTATGTCAAGAATGTTCCCCTGTTCTCTGCTCCACCACACCCCACTCCCACCTCAACTTCCACACATCCTTCAGATTTCAACCTAAATATCACTTCCTCAGAGATGTCTTTCTAGATCCTACACACTCCATTATACATGCTCCATTATACATCATCTTAGCTCCCTGTATTTCTCCTTCATAGCACTTATAACTATAATTAAACGACTAATTATGGGGTTAATAATGGAAAGTAGTTCTTATTGGGCAGAGACCACATGAATCTTGTTCTTGGATGTTTACTTACCTGGTGTCTACCAGTGTTTCGAACACATTAGATGCTCAATAAATATTTGTTGAATGAAGAATAAGTCACTGTTGATGGGTGACTGGCCCAGAAGTGGATTCTCAGAACTATCTCAGTTGAAGGAGACACTAAGTCCCCCAGATAAGCTAACTTGAACATTTCAGAGCTACTCATGTTCTTGGCGCCTTTCATGCACCGTTTAAAAATTCAGCTCATTGAACTCTCATTCACACTTTACCTTTTCCTTTGTTTGCAGCTCAGTGTCAAAACCTCATCCACACTGGTCCATCCTCATGTTGGAAACTATGCAGCAAGGACTAGCGTTCATTTCCAATACCCTTGGCTTCTCTACACCAATTCATTTCATGTTCATCCATGGGCTTTGGCCTGCCTGTCTCCCTTGTCCATCTGTTTGGACAGCAATGTGCCTGCTTGTGGGTGGTTAGATCCTTGGCATGGGATAGAATCTCCAAACAATGCAAGAGGTTTACATGGGCAAATTGCATTTCATAGTCAAAGACATTTGTTTTGGTGGTGGGGGTCTTCTCTCTGAAAGTCAGAGTGGCACGTGCCCCCTTTATACTTGATTATACCTGTAGAAATGTGGATGTCCAAACCAATAGAAAATCAAAAATCTCAAAAGGAAAATGAAAAATAGTCACAAAGCATTTATTTGATAAACAGAAGTGATAGTTTATTCTGGGGTAGGTGGTGGTGGGTAAGTGCTAGGGATTCATGACCTGCAAAACCAAGGAAGAGTAATGTGTAAAGTGTGGCATATAGAAGAAGCTATGGGGGCACAGAGAAGGGGTGAGAATGCTTGACAGACCTGAAGAGTCCCCGGGAAAATTCAATACATGTACCCAGGAAACAGGGCCAAGGGTTTTCTGCACATTGTGTTATACTAGGCAACAGAGGAGAAAAATGAACCACAACAGAGAGAGAACAGCTAAATCCAGAACCCAAGGTGTAGCCATGCCAATCAGTGGCAAGCATGCAAGTGGGCAGGAATTAGTGAGGGCTGTATGCCATGGAGATGCAGGCTGTTTCATTTAAGATCAACGTTTTCATTCCAGTTATTTAGGATGAAAGAAATGTGGCAAGGCGGGGCCTGAGGAAAGGTGAAGTGTGCTCTAAGCAGGTAGGCCTCCTTCCAAGAAAAGTGTCAATACCTACATCCATTCCCAGGTAAGTGCACACACACACACACATTGTCGTGGCGAAGCAACATTGTCTGGTAAGGGGCTGTGTTTCATAGAATTCTAAGAAAAGAATGAGCCAGTTATTACAGCATGTAGGAGTTTTGGGAAAAGTATTTGTTATTTCAGTGGTTTTTTTGGAATGAGCCAGGGAACTTTGGAATGTGAGTCCTCAGCATGAAAACCCACTTTTCTTTTAAAATGACTAGGACAGCAGGGCCCTGTGGATTCCAAAACTGATTTAACCTTCCTAATTGGGAGAAGGGGGCGTACTAAGGAGGTAAATGAAAATGGAAATGAGGAAAATGATAAGTAAAAATCGTAAAGGAGAAGGAAAAGAAAGAATTTTGTAATGAAGACTAGGAAAACAGAAGCTGGAATAAAGAGAAAATAAGGTCCTTACCTTCCTTATGCTTTTCTCTTTCAAAGGAAAACAGACAACAGTCATAAAAAACAAGTAAATTACCAAATGAGTCCTATCACTTTCAGAGCGTAATGAAATAGGGGTATGGGGAGGTAATCTTAGGCAGATGGCCAGGGAATCCCTATCTGTAGAGACTGCAGGAGCTGAGACCTGAATGATGAGAGACAGCCATGCAAATATCTAGGGAAAGACCAGAACAGGCAGAAAGAAGAGAAAGGGTAAAGGCCCTAAGGCAGGAAGAAGTTTCCTGTGTTCAGAGAACAGCAAAGCCAATGAGGCTGGAACATAGTGAACAAGGTGAATGTGGTAAAAGACAAGGTTAGAGAGAGGTAGGCAGGGGCCAGATCACACGGGCCTTGGCAGGCTGTAGTGAGAAGCTTGGATTTTATTACAAGTAAAGGGGAAGCTAGCAGAGGAATTGCAGCAAGGAAGTAATGTGATATCATATGCATTTTTGAAAGATCATGCTGTCCATTACGTGAAAAATAAACTGTAGGGGGGCAAGAGTAGAAAATAAAGAGATCTGTTAGAAATTTATTGCAACAATACAGGTAAAAGATGGGGGAATGAGGTAAGAAATGATCAGATTTAGAATGTATTTTGAAGAAATATATTTGTGTCCTTAACCATCATGCCGAATTTTTCACTTATTACACATTATCTTATATTCTTAAATATATTATTCTCTGTCTTACCTCTTCAGACTGTGGTAATTGTAACTTATTTATAGAACTTTATATAGAATTATTATTTAGTAAACATTTATGAGCACTTATATCCCAGGTGCTATAGTAGTTTTTTAAAATATTTGTTTTATGAGTTGTTTTTCTTCTTGCCACATTTATTTTTATGTACACATGATTTGCTCTGCTTATTTTCTATATCTACAATTTTCCTTTTGAGTAGCTTTCTCCCTCTCCTTCTCTCCCATTTTGTTTATGTTCTCTGGCTCTTTTTTTTTTTTAATTACTTTTTTTATTATTTTTTAAAATATTTATTTATTTATTTGGTTGCGCTGGGTCTTAGTTGTGGCAGGCGGCTCCTTAGTTGTGGCTCGTGGGCTCCTTAGTTGCGGCATGCACGTGGGATCTATTTCCCTGGCCAGGGATTGAACCCGGGCCCCCTGCATTGGGAGCATGAGTCTTAACCACTGTACCACCATGGAAGTCCCTGTCTTGGCTCTTTTCATTCCTTTTTCAAACGTTCCTTATTTTATGCAGTAGTTTTTTGGTAGATAAGAATTACAAAGCACTTTTTCACAAAATACATAATTTAATACAACAATCTTATAAATTAGCTCATGCAGATATTATTAATGCCTTTTTACAGATGAGCAAAGTGAGGTTCAGAGAGGTTAAATGATTCACCCAAGGTCAAAGAGCTGGGGAGAGAGAAACTGAGAGAAGAGTCAAGATTCCCTGATTCCTAAACCAATGCCTTTCTACCACACTACCATGTATCCTCTGTCTTCCGCTCTGAGCCCACCTGCACTGTCCCCCAGATTGCAGGTGCTTATGCAAGTAGATAATCAATAAGACTGTGATGGTGAGGACAACAGTACTCTCCATCTGCATTCAGTGTATCTATTTGTATAATTCATGTATTTCTCACTATGCCAAAATGTACCTTAGACTTATCCTATGTAGATTTTACCAAAAAACAAAAGTTATTTATAAGAGACTAGGTCTCAGTTTTTTGCATGTAGACAGATTAGTCATGACTCAAGTCAAGAAATGTGGGACTTCCCTGGTGGCACAGTGGTTAAGAATCTGCCTGCCAATGCAGCAGACACGGGTTCGAGCCCTGGTCTGGGAAGATCCCATGTGCCGTGGAGCAACTAAGCCCGTGCACCACAACTACTGAGCCTGCGCTCTAGGGCCCACGAGCCACAACTACTGAGCCCGTGCGCCTAGAACCCACGCTCCGCGATGGGAGAGGCCACCGCAATAAGAAGTCCGCGCGCCGCAACAAAGAGTAGCCCCTGCTCGCCGCAACTAGAGAAAGCGTGCACGCAGCAACTAAGACCCAATGCAGCCAAAAATAAATAAATAAATTTATATATATACAAAAAAAAAGAAATGTTTTACTGGGTACCTACCATGTACCATAATTATTTCCTGGAAGAATGAATAACTGTATTGTATAAATGTAAGCCATTATCACAATCTCCTTGGAGAAATAAGAGAGAAAACAGAAAGGTATAAGGCAATAAAATAACATGTAAGACGTGAAGCAACCCGACCTAGTGATTAAGAATATAACATGTATGGGCCTTTTCAAGGTTCTGGGGATGGAGGGGTGAACAAGACAGGATGGTTCCTGCTCTCATGAAGCTTTTATTCCAGACTCTTCTCATAACTGTTTTTCTTGCCTTAAGAGCTTTGGAAACTTCCTAAGGTTCTTGATAATTAATAAGTGCTAACACGTACTAGATGTTTACAGAAATTAATTTATTTGATCCTCTCAACAACCCTATGAAGTAGGTAGCATTATTATCAACTGCATTTTCCAGATTAATAAAACCCAGAAAGACCACACAGCTAGTAATTGGCAGAGCTAGCTTTGAATTCAGGCAGTATGATTTCAGAATTCACATGCTTAGTCCCTATGCAGGGAGAGATCTGGGTTTTGTGGGGCATGAAGTTTATACAATTCTAGGACTCTCTTTGAGAAAGAAAGAAAAAAAAAATACAACACTACAAATACAAAATTAGGTACAGGGCCTTGGAAGGGTTCCATGCAAGAGAGTGCTTTATTAGCTTCACAATAAATCTGCCTTTAGCTTCAAGGTAAACCCATGTCTTCCACTACGCAATACCTAAAGCTTGAGCCCTGTTATCAAAACGATGACTGTCCCAATCCAAATACCTAGAATGTGGTTAAGTGAAGGGATCAAGAAAATAAGTCATCCACCACTTCCAATTGTGAAACTATAGATGAGATTTTTCTGGTGCTCCATGTCAAGCTGGTGAGCATTCCTAAAGTACCTACCATGTGCCAAGCATTGTGCTACCCTGCAGGGTATATAAAAATGAGTTTAAAAGTGCAAATAGATGATAGAGAAATAGAGAAATAGATAGATCTGATCTCAAGGACTCCGTTTACGTGTCCAGCATTGTATAAATGCAAAAGGAGACCAATATGACAGTGGTACCTGCCCTTGAAAAATTAAATGATAATAAACGCTAAATGTTTACTATTTAAGCAACTGGCATTGCTGTAAGTGGATAACAACTGATGAGACAGGCACTAGCATTACCATCATTTCTACTTTACAGATGGAAAAACTGACCAGGGAGTGGCAAAGCTTAGTTCTGAATTCAGAAGTGCTAATTCTTTTTTTTTTTGTGACATCTTTATTGAAGTATAATCGCTTTACAATGTTGTGTTAGTTTCTGCTGTATAACAAAGTGAATCAGCTATATGAATACATATATCCCCATATACCCTCCCTCTTGCGTCTCCCTCCCACCCTCCCTATCCCATCCCTCTAGGTGGTCACAAAGCATCTAGCTGATCTCCCTGTGCTATGCGGCTGCTTCCCACTAGCTGTCTGTTTTACATTTGGTGGTGTATATATGTCCATGCCACTCTCTCACTTTGTCCCAGCTTACCCTCCCCCTCCCCGTGTCCTCAAGTCCATTCTCTACATCTGAGTCTTTATTCTTGTCCTGCCACTAGGTTCTTCAGAACCATTTTTTCTTTTTTTTAGATTCCATATATATGTGTTAGCATATGGTATTTGTTTTTCTCTTTCTGAAGAAGTGCTAATTCTTTGTTTTTCGGACGCGCAGGCTCAGCGGCCATGGCTCATGGGCCCAGCCACTCCGCGGCATGCGGGATCCTCCCGGACCGGGGCACGAACCCGCGTCCCCTGCATCGGCAGGCGGACTCCCAACCACTGCGCCACCAGGGAAGCCCAGAAGTGCTAATTCTTGAGCCACACTCTTTGCCACTCTGCTACTCTTCTTCTCCAATCTTTTTGGAAATGTTCAGATTGGAAATATGAACAATTTGGGATCTAAAGCTCCTAAACTCCTCCCACTCACCATCTTTTCCATGAAGCCTTTCCTGCCCACCCCAGGTAGGTCAGGTCCCCTGCCATGTACACAGCCTTCCATAATCACCTGTCTCATAGGTGGATTAATGACTCACTTGTTGCCTCTTTTCTTAGAACTTGAGCTTCTTGAAGGCATGTGTCTCTAGCGCCTAAGAGGTATTGGACAAATACTGAGGAATCAATGAATAAATGAGCAATACATGTCAGAGCATGATCAAGTGGTCTGTTGATTCCGTGGTAAACAATTTATCTGCTGTAGGTTTTCTTTTTTTTTTAACGTCTAAATTTATTGATTTATTTATTTTTGGTTGCGTTGGGTCTTTGTGGTTGCGCGCGGGCTTTCTCTGGTTGCGGCGAGGGGGGCTAGTCTTCATTGCGGTGCGTGGGCTTCTCATTGCAGTGGCTTCTCTTGTTGCAGAGCACGGGATCTAGGGCATGCGGGCTTCCGTAGTTGTGGCACACGGGCTCAGTAGTTGTGGCTCGCGGGCTCTAGAGCGCAGGCTCAGTGATTGCGGTGCATGGGCTTTGTTGCTCTGCAGCATGTGGGATCTTCCCAGACCAGGGATCAAACCTATGTCCCCTGTATTGGCAGGCAGATTCTTAACCACTGAGCCACCAGGGAAGTCCCTGCCATAGATTTTCTATGGGACTTGAGCAGAAAGTAAGATTTAGAAAAGCAGAGGGAGAAGGAAAAGGATACGTCAGGTAAGAGTAACAACAACCTGGGCAAAAGAGCAGAAGTGGGAATGGTCATGGCATGAAAGCTAGTTTCCTATTTCTTCAGTAATAAATTAACACAAACCTACTGGCTTAAAACAAAATAAATTTTTGCTCGTACTTCTGGAGGTCAGACGTCCATAAAATCAAAGTGTCAGCAGAGTTGTGTTCCTTCTGCAGGCTTCAGGGAGAATCTGTTTTCTTGCCTTTTTCAACTTCTGAGGCCACCTGAACTCCTTGGCTCCTGGCCCCTTCCTCATGTCACTCCACCTTCTTGCTTCTTATCACGCCTCCTGCAGCTGACTCTGACCTTCCTTCCTGCCTCCTTGTTGTAAGGACCACTGTGATTATGCCACTGGGCCCACTTGGATAATACAGGATTATCTCCCCATCTCAAGATCCTTGACTTAATCGTACCTACAAAGTCCTTTCTCCTATGTAAGGTAACATATTCATAGGGTCTCCAGGTTCTAGGGATTAGAACTTGAACACAGACATCTTTGCAAGGCTGTTATTCAGCCTATCACAAAAGTTAACAATAAAAAGTCAGTCCAGTCTCTGTGACAGTTCTGTCACTATGAGGTCATAGGCTGAATGGTTAGAGTGGCCAGGCTTCCTTCTAGGCTAAGGAGTCTGGACTTGTTCTAATAGAGAGTCATTATAGAGTGTTGAAAGAGTCAAGTCATTAAGAAAATGATGTTGTTAAAAGATTTATTTGAAAAAAAAAGATTTATTTGGCAACTGAGTTGTTATTAGCTTCAGTTGAATCCATCTCTTTTTCAACATAATAATAATAACTGTATCAATATATAAGGTTTCATTGCTATATACTTTCACATATAAGCCTGTATCATCGGTATTAGTATCTCCATTTAAATATGAGGAAACTGAGTTTAGAGAGGTTAAGTGACTTTTCCAAGGAGATTATATACAGCTAACACATGGCAGAACCAAGCCAGATAATTTGAGGAGGCAGTAGTTCAGTGGATAAATACAAATGCCTTTGGAAGCTAACTTGAGTCCAAATATTAACTCTGCCCTTTACTAGCTACTTGACTTTGACCGAGTTATCTCACTTCTCTATATTTCATTTCCCTTTTCTCTAAAATGAGGTTAATAATAGTTCCTACCTCATAGGTTTCTGTGAGGACTAAGTAAGATAACGCTGGTAAAGAAAGTACTTGGCACAGAACAATCAATAAACAGTAGCTACTATTATTACAAATCCCACCCGCTTTCCATAACATCAAACTCAGATGAGACCATCTGAGACCATACTTTTAAATCAGCTTATATTTCAACACAGGAAGATTCAAAATCTAAGTTTTAAAAAAAGCTATTAAAGATAGGTTTCACAATATCTTCTAGCACATAAACTTTCCAGTTCTCCCCAATTAAAAAAAAAAAAAGTCCTCATAACGTGTATTAGTGACCAAAAGATATGTTAACAATTTTAATTCCAACCAATTATTCTCAGTGTAATTTCCTATACGCCCTAATTTTCTTCAGTCAAGGTCTGATTTTGTTCAGTTGGGTTATTTGTGAAAGACCAAATAAAATGTAGTTTTGCAGTCAATAAACATGGACTGGTTTGTATAACTTCAGTGGACAAGCAAGCATTTGCCAAGTGTCTGAATTAACCTTTACTTTGTGCCCATTTCTAGGAGGAATGAATGAGCGCCAGTCATCTGCCAGCCTAACAGCCTCTGCCTGGTATCTGGCATCCAGAGACTTCCTGGCTGACCTTCTGGAGAATGTCCAACCCTGAAAAAATGGAATCCAAAAGAAGACACAGAATGAGGCTCCATGATTTGGAGATTGCACCACGTTGGTCACTGGAGTTAAATACGTTCATATCCATTCAGCTCTGTGCTCTGTCACGCAAAATATTAAAATGAAACTCAAGGAGAACAGTTGGAAGCAATCCTTCCTGTTCTTGAAAATCACCTTTAGCTGCTGGGAACGTTGATAATACCTTTGTAGCTTACCCAGGGCACATTTATCAGTGAGGCAGCTAAGCCAATCGTGGCTGCATTCACAGGTGACCGTGCTGTCTGCCTACCTTCCCAGAGATACAAGAAACAAAACCAGACCGATAGAGAGGAGCTGGCATTGCAGATTCACACAAGAGAGTGGCCCAGGCCAGGCTTCTGTTTTTATGGACAGGAACATTTGGCCCTTGGTGGCCCAGCCTCTGAATTCACAGGCTCCCCTTAGATGCAAACCACAATTCTGAAAAATAAAAGAGGATCTCAAGCAGAAAAACAGATTACAAATAATCTGTTTGTATCAGATTGGATCTGTTTGGATCATTTGACGACAATAACCAAAAAATAAACCCTGGCAGCCACCTTGCTAAGCGGCCCGTTGAATGCCAGCCTTGCATTCTCAGTTCCTGCTCCCATCAGTAGCACAACAAATTATCTAGTTTCCTAAATCCAATGAGCTCTGACCGCAGA
>NW_021703774.1:127110442-127310442 GCF_005190385.1 Monodon monoceros | reverse complement strand
GCTGCAGTCTTTTATGTTGACATTTCTGTGTTATTTGTTTTTCTACAGCTAAAACCTGAAATAATCTGAAATTGGAAAATATTCAGAAGACCAGGAAAATCGATGACTGTTTGGACAAAAGATTCTACATTAACCAGAAAACTTCTATCCAGAAATAACACACACAGACACACACACAATTAATTTAAAAGCTATTTATCAAACCTTTTAAATTTTAATCACAGTTTGGTTTTCCTACACTGGATTTTTACACATTGAAGCCATTTATTTAAGAACGTGCCACTGTATATGTCTGTATTTCAATAAAAGTGCTCTTTCTTGATAAGAATTAGAGCTGTTCACTTAAGCCTGAATTTTTTTACATCTATCACTTTTCTCAGACCACATGTAATTCATTTCTTTGTTAGCTTCTATTTATGGCATTAAAATATTCCACAGGTACTGGCTTACTCAAAATTTACTTGTAGCAAAAATCTTTGACATCTATATTATTTAAAAAATTGTTTTTGAAATAAGAAAACTAAATCCCCAAAAGGTTAAGCAATAGAGAACAATAAAAGTGACTACTTCATAAAAGTTTTGCTTAATGTATGTGAAGTGTCTAACATATGCTAGGCTTTCAATAAATGATTACATTTGTTTTTATGTATTGCAAAAAGTGCTCTCCTACAAAATTTAGGATTAATTCAGTGAAAATTTTACTTTAACATCTCTGGACACTTGTACACAATTTTGACTAAAATATTTATTAAATATTGGACTCCAGCCCCTTGCTCTTAGGAAAGATACCAGCTAAACACAGTGTTAAGCACAGCAGAATGAATATTAGGCTAATGCCTTTTCCTTCACACTTCCAAGGTTAAAAGTCCAGATCCTGTCTAAAGGACCAAGAAAAATGCAATGAAATTCATATTAACAATCACTAATTATTAAGCCCTGAATTATTGTCTTGTACTCAACTTCCAAGGGGCCACCTGAAAAAGAGGATGGCAGACCTTCCAGAGAATTACCCCAACTCTGTCACAAATGACTCTGCCCTACCAGAAGCCGTTTCTTTTTGCAAGTTCCAAATTCCCATCAGAGAAGTTAAAGGGGAGATAATAAACAAGACTCCACATGGATGCACAATCTGATTCCATCTTCCAGAAGTCCTAGAACAAGCCCGAGATTCACAGTTCCCTGTATCAAGTTGCCTACTTGACACTCCCAGTCACACACCTCAATCTTAACTGTCCCGAATCAAACTCTTCATTGTCACCCTTCCTGAACTTGCTCCTGCTCCCGTCATCCTCGCCTCAGTAAGTGGCACCACTATCTACTCAGTTGCTCAGAACAAAAAAATTGGAGTCACTCTTGATTTTCCTCATTCTTTCACAACTCCTATCCAATTCAACATGAAATCCTAGGGCTTCCCTGGTGGCGCAGTGGTTGAGCGTCTGCCTGCCAATGCAGGAGACACGGGTTCGTGACCCGGTCTGGGAAGATCCCACATGCCGCGGAGCGGCTGGGCCCGTGAGCCATGGCCGCTGAGCCTGCGCGTCCGGAGCCTGTGCTCCGCAACGGGACAGGCCACAACAGTGAGAGGCCCACGTACCGCAAAAAAAACAAACAAACAACAACAACAACAACAAAAAACCATGAAATCCTGTAGGTTCTACCCCCAACTATACTCCAAATATACTTTTCATTCTCTAATCCAAGCCACCACCATCTCTCACCTGTATTGCTACAAGAACCTCAATTTCTATGTTTCCATTCTTTCTCCAAATAGCTTTTTTAAAAAATGAAATAATTTACACATGCAAAAAGTAATGACTACCCATGTATCAACCACCCAACTTTAAAAAATTTAACATCTTGTCATATTTGCTTCAGCTCTTTTTCTTTAAAAAATAAAATATAATTGAAAGACCTATGTACACATCCCACTTCCATTCTCATTACTCCCACTCCAGAGATAATAACTGTTCTGAATTTAGTCAGTTATTTTCATCTCCATGGATGGGATTTTATTTTTATTAAATATTTAGATTTACACATATCAGTTAGGGTTAAGTTCAGCTACATGTAAAAGAAAACCCAAACAACAGTGGTCTAAAGAGAAATGGGTGCTTATTTTTCTCACAAACCTGAGAGATTTGGGGTAGGCAGTTGAGGCAGTGAAGTTGGTTTGGTGTCAGAGCTAAATTCTTGGGATTCTTCTGGTTTTCCCCTAATGGTGGCAATATGGTTGCTCCAGCCCCAATCATTGTGACCCATTTCCAAGGCAAGAGAAAGAAGAAAAAGCCAATGACAAAGGAGCACATGTCAGCTGAACCTTTCCTTGTTTTAAGGATTTTCCCAGGAGACTTACCCAACCACTTCCCCTTATATCCTGTTTTTCAGAACCATGTCACAACCTACATAGCTGCAAGAGAAGCTTTAAAAATGTAGTTTTTCACTTGGACACATTCTCGCTACAGTAAAAGTAGGGTTCTGCTACTATGAAAGAAACCGGATATTGGGTAGGCAACTACCAGTCTTTTCTACAATATGTTTCCTTAATAATATACTGATTTGAATGCTTTAAAACTTTATATAAATAAAATCACACATAAATGAAATTATACTGTTACCATCTATAATCTGCTTTTTTCTTTTGCTCAACATCATATTTTTGAGATTTGCTGCCACTGATATAATAACTTATTCATTTTCATTACTCTAAAATATTCCCCTTATAATTATACCACAATTTATTAATCCATTCTCTGTTGATGTACATTAGATTGTTTTAAATTTTTCAATGAACATCCTCTCATGTGTTTCCTTCAAGGTAAACATAAATCAAATTTCATTTCTCCCTTCTTAAATTTCTGCCATGGTTTCCCATCACATTAAAACAAAATCTAATTCTTTCCATATAACATCCTGTGCGAGCTGGTCCCCATTTACGTCCTCAATCTCATCTAGTTCTATTCTCTCTCTTTCTCACTCTGCTCCACACATACTGGCCTCTTTTCAATTCCTAATATGCCAACCACTTTCCTTCCTCAGGGTCAGGGGTTGATCAAGGTTTTGTAGGACCTGAAGCTTATTCAATTTTGGTACAATTATATAAAATTAAGTGCAGAGCACTGGAAGGGGCTGAGGCAAGTGAGGTGCCCTGATACTTAAGTGTCATTTATCTTCATGGAAAATCCACCTCCTCTCAGGGCCTTTGACATTCTATTCTTTCTGCTTGGAATGTTATTGCCCAAGATGTTCTTCCCCAGGCTCCATTTAATTCAGGTCTGTGGCAGAGACTGCTAAGTCCTCCAAAATCCATTCTCCTCTTCTCCCATAGTAATAGGATTTCTAGCTAAATACATGATTACCCAAGTAAAAACTACATTTAATGGTGGGCAAATAGTTGTGGCCCTGTGACTATGTTCTAGCCAATGGGGTGTGAAGAAAATGATGTATTCAATTTTGGGGTGATTTCCTTAAAGGGGATACATTTTGATAAATGGGTGTCCTCCTTCTTCCCTGTTTTCCCTTTCCATTGGCAAGAGTATGGACCTAGTGGTTAGTCATCTTGGACCACGTGGATGACACTCAAGGGATGGTAGAACAACAGGATAGATGACATGTAGGTCCAGACAACTTGGTGAAGCTGAACTAGCCAAAAACTTGGTGAGAAAAAAATTAACCATCATGTTTTAAGCATCTGTTATTTTTGATAGTCGATCAAATCTATATCTAATACACGGTCGTGGTTCAAACGTCATTTCCTCACCAACCTTCTCTGACTATCCCATAAAGTAACTCCACCCTCAAATAAACCAAGTCAGTATCACATCAGCCTATCTTATTTCCTTCATTGAATTCATCATCACCTGACAACATTGTGTTTATTTGTTTGTCTACTTGTTTACTATCTATCTCTCCCCAGTAAAAAATAAACTTTGTGGAGGCAAGGACCTTGTCTGCCTTGGTAACTGCCTTTATGCCCTGTGCCTAGAACAGTGCCTGGCATATAATAAGTACTCAATAATTATTTGTTGAACAGATGAAAGAACAAATTAATAAAAAATAACAGGGGCTTCCCTGGTGGCGCAGTGGTTGAGACTCCGCCTGCTGATGCAGGGGACACGGGTTCATGCCCCGGTCCGGGAAGATCCCACATGCCACGGAGCGGCTGGGCCCGTGAGCCATGCCGCTGGGCCTGCGTGTCCAGAGCCTGTGCTCCGCAACGGGAGAGGCCGCAACAGTGAGAGGCCCGCGTACCGCAAAAAAAATAAATAAATAACATTATTAGCTTCCACTAGACAGTAAGCTGTACGAAGATACGACAATGTCTATTTGTTTATTGTCACATCACCAGGAATAACAAACTGCTCAATATATTTTTGTAAAATGAATCAACTGACAAATAAATGAACGCATTCCCAAGGGCTCTTCTGAAATAAGAGCCAATAATAAAAATTCAATCATGAATATAATTTCATTTTTAAAGATGTTTCAAAGTCTAGCTTCATGGGGAAATCATTTGTTCATTACGCAGTAAGAAAAGTACAGGTACTTCTATAGATGCTAAACATAAAATGTCAACAGAAAGAAACTTAACTTTCCCAAAAAGTCTGATGTGATTAGTGTAAAATGTAAGTACGAATAACATTAGCTGACATTTATTATTATTACATTTTATTAAGGGGCTTATTGTATGCCAAACACTGTGCTAAATGGTTCCCATCTATTATCTCATTTAATCCTCATAACAAGCTTATGAGTAGGTAACAGAGGTCCACAATTCCTTATTTGACTTACCTGGGGGCTAAATATATTTTGGCATTCAGAACTTTTCAGAAAATTAATAAAGTACATAAACGATATGTAGCACCCTTAGCAGGATCTGCAGCAGCACCTCATAGCCAAATACATCATTATTTTTGCAGAGAAACATGAATATTCACCAATTAATGGGCAGACAAAAACCTGTAAGTAACCTCGTATCTGTTTAAGTTAGATTCTTCTCGAGTTTGGATCAGGGCAAATGAGTAGCAAAACGTTTTGGTTTTCAGAGATTTTGTATTTTAGAATTACAAATAAAAAATTGTGAGTTTGTATGATCTTCCCAGTTTTTTAGGTGAAGAAACTAAAACTAAAGAAGTTATCCAAAGCCACAGAGATAATAAAGGGCAGTGGACTTGAACCCAGACAATTTGGTTAAAAATTTGCCATGCTTAATCATTTTACTACAGTACCTGAAAATTCCATGTTGCTGAAGGCATTCATTCTGAATCAAGGGAGATGTTTCATCTGAAGGGGGCAACTCTGTCCTGCAGAGGAGATTTGCACATCAGGGTGCTGGATAAACTAGGTGACTCTTCAAGCGCCTTCTCATCCTGAGAGTCTATGATCCTCTGAAAATATATCTTATGCTAATCCTAGTTCATAGATCACATTTGTACATGGCCTTGTGGTGGTGCGTGAAACTGACCTTTGCTTCATGCGTTCTCTTAACAGACATGGTTTGATCATTCACCACGTGCTAAGCAATATAGGAAGATGTGAATACTTATTGTACATGGTCCATGATCTCAATGAGTCTGCAATCCAGTTGAAGAGACATGACATAAAAACAGAAAGAGTTAAATAGCCATACAAACAGGACTGGTTACAAAGCCTAAATGAGAAAAACCAAAGGGGTGGGGCAGACAGTAAACGCTCTTGGAGATCAGAGAAAGAGAAACCACTAGGGACTAATGGAATCAGGGAAGGCTTCCTGGAGAAGATGAAGCTGTGCCTCAAGGGATGGGAAGGATTTATATGGATATAGAAAAGAGGGGTGGCATTTCAAGTATAGGCTGTGACCCACAACTGTGTTTCATCTAGTAAAATGTTTTATTTACTCATGCAAATTATTTTTGGAGGCATTCATCTTAAATGCATACATGTATAAGAACAAAGAGTAGACACTCTCAAATGTGTCTTTCAGTATACACTATCATAAAAGACCTCGCATAAGCAGTTTTACACTCCCTGAGAAAAGTCGCTTTGACCATTTTCAACCAGGTAGTATTCCAAGTGCTTCTGCAGTAAAAGAATCAACCCTAAAATCAGTCAGGTACCTAAGAAACAAAAGCTGCCTCTGGGACAGAATATTCAAGTGAACTCTCTAGGAGAGACTACCTCCTCTGCTCTTCAGCAACATATCTTGAAGCACTGGACTGATTTACGCTTCCAGTGTCCTCCAAGATTCCCTAACTTTAGGGCATCTACATAAATATGTCTTATGACAAATACATACTACTGCATAACTATAATATAACCAGTAACATCATATGCATGTATAAATATGCTGATAGAGCTAATATTTATGTATGAAGAGATGTGATACCGAAATTTCACCCTAAATTTAAAAGTGAATTGTCACTTTTCAGTGCCCTCTCTAAAACAAGCTCCCAAATCTCTGAAATTCTTCTTCTTTTTTTTTAAAGGAACATTTATTTATTTGTTTATTTATTTATTGGCTGCGTTGGGTCTTCATTGCTGCACATGGGCCTTCTCTGGTTGGGGCGAGCGGGGGCTACTCTTTGTGGTGGTGCGAGGTCTTCTCATTGCGGTGGCTTCTCTTGTTGCAGACGGGCTCTAGGCGCGCAGGCTTCAGTAGTTGTGGTTCACGGGCTTAGTTGCTCTGCGGCATGTGGGATCTTCCCGGACCAGGGATCGAACCCACATCACCTGCATTGGCAGGCAGATTCTTAACCACTGCACCACCAGGGAAGTCCCGACATTATTCTTTTTTAATAAAATATTACTAAATTGACCTTAAGCCCAGAATTTATTTCTTCTTGCCTGCAAAAAAATTATATAAATAGGAAGCTACATATTTTGCAATTAATATGATATTGAGTCATACCACTAAGGTACATATTAAAACGATCAACAGAACCAAATGGCAAGTTTGGTAGTTTTCCTCAGAACAGCAGAAGGGTGATATGACTTTGCTTTCTCTGCTTTGAAGGACCAGAATAAAATGTGGTCCCAAAGGAACGCAGTCCCTTTCTTGATGAATTCATGACTTTTCAAATCATTCCTTTCATATTTGCCACTCCACAGATCAATAGTGATTAAATAACAGTAATGTGCATGCAGGCAAAGCATCTTCCTTTCCACTTTAAATTCCAATCCAAATTCTTTTCAGAGCCTAACTTTTCCTGTTCTGTCATTCATCCCCTAGGACACTCTAAAATGCTTCTTTTGGTCTTTTAAAGGTAGATATTCAATATTCTGATTAATACACCAACAGTAGAGAATAATTGTGGGATAATATGTGTCTGAATAACATTTTAAATATTACTTAGTGATTTTTTGTTCTCAGGAATTCCTTTATTCTTCTACCATTAAAATGAAACCTTGATGCTAAAATTTATGTACTCAAGGGAAGGTAAAATCCATCAAACAGAGTCAAGTTCTCTTTGTTTGAAAAAAGCTCTTAAACCCCTGACAGACATAGAAATCTTGAAGGCCTACAAATGTTTTGTTTTGTTGGTATGGTTGTTTATTTGTTTTTTGAAAGATGGAAAAAATTTTCTTTCAACAAGTAGGATCGTGAAGTTCTCAGAGTATGAAGTCCATATCAAAACAACAGAATTGCACAGAAGGTAAAATGATAGAAGATCTATGTTTGAAAGCTGGGCTGAAGAAAGATTTGAGGCTGGAAAGGAGAGCAATGAAGTTAGCCACTGATGGAATGACAATAGACATCTCATATAGGTTTGAGAGATTCTAAGAACAAAGATCTATACTTTGCTTCCTGGACAAAGTACAGAAAGGCCATAAGGGAAGACCATAAGTTTCAAAAGGAAAACCTCTGTACCAGAAATATGTGGCAACAGTTCTGCAGAAACTCAACTAAGTGTGGGAAGAAAGAGCCTGTGACAGTTCTCCAAGCCTTCCTTGACCCCAGAAGTGGCTGCAAGAAGGCCAGTTGGCCTGAAGAACAAGGAGGTACCATAAGCATGGGCTGTAGAAGCTGAGAGTCATGGTAAGACCACAGATATTGAAGCAGATGTGGGAGTGACTAATGACTAGCAGAGACAAAAGGTTATCATATATCAGATTCTTCTTTATCCTTAGATCGTGGAAAATTTAAACCCTGAAGGACTCAGATGTCACCCTAGGGAGAAGGAGGGGCAAGGTTGGAACCCCAAATTTGACTGAGTTTCCATTTGAAAAAAATCCCTATATAATTAGTGGCAAATACAAACAATTAGGAAAGAAATTCTAAAAGCTCCTACCATCATGTACACCATCCTACCTACATCCGTATCCATATAATCTACTTCCCTCCAAGTAGCATGAAGAATGCTTATGCTTCTCTCCAAAGTCTAGTTCTCCAATTGTGCATTGGATCCTATCCTCTCTCATCTATTCAGGAACAATGCTCCAGCAATCATCTCTTCTTTCTCTTGTATCATCAATTTTTCATTATTTTCTATGTCATTTCCATCAGCAAATAAACATGTTATACTTACTTTCATTTTTTAAAGCCCTCCCTTAACGAATGAGATATTTGCATAGCACAAGAACATTACTCCACAGACTTTACTAGTTACAAAATGAAAAAGGTACTTTATAATGAAGAAATCTGGTACTTGCCCTCTTAACTAAGAGATCAAATTTAACATCATTGCAGTGGACAACCTAACATTACGTGCCTCCTGATGAAATATCATATGACGCATGCAATATAACTTAAGGCATTTTTGCCAAAAACATTTAACCTGAATCTAATTAAGCCTTTAGACTTAATTTCCAGTTAACAGGATATATATGTAAAAAAGAAACAAGGAAAACTATACCATGAACAATTAGAAAAATCCAGAATGTGAGATATTCCATACGACAACTGGCCTGGACTTTCAAAAAATAAAAATCATTTTTAGAAGAAATCAGGAGGACTTTTCTATTGGTAGATGCTAAAGAGACACAGCAATATGCAACATGTGAACCTTGATTGGCTTCTGGATTAAAATATATATATAAAAGATCTTTGAGACAATTGGGAGAATGTGAATATGACTGGATATCAGACAATGTGACATTACTATTAATTTTCTTGGGATATGCAAGCTGAAGAATTTACGGGTAAAGTGTCATAATGTCTGCAATTCACTTTCATATGGTTTAGCAAACCACGGAAAGAGAGAGAGAAAGCAAATGTGGAAAGACACTGAAAACTGGTGAATCTAGGTAAAGGATATATGGTTGTTCGCTGTACGATTCTTTCAACTTTTCTGTAGGTTTGAAATTTTCTAGAGTAAAAAGTTCTTTTAAAAGCCCCTGTTAGGAGATTGGTTCAAGATGGTGGAGTAGAAGGACATGCTCTCACTCCCTCTTTCGAGAACACCGGAATCACAACTAACTGCTGAACAATCATTGACAGGTAGACACTGGAACTCACCAAAAAAGATACCCCACATGTAAAGACAAAGGAGAAGCCGCAATGAGACGGTAGGAGGGGTGCTATCACAATAAAATCAAATCCCATAACTGACGGGTGGGTGACTCACAAACTGGAGAACACTTATACCAGAGAAGTCCACCCACTGGAGTGAAGGCTCTGAGCCACACATCAGGCTTCCCAACCTGCGGGCCTGGCAACAGGAGGAGGAATTCCTAGAGAATCAGACTTTGAAAGCTAGCGGGATTTGATTGCAGGACTTCGGCAGGACTGGGGGAAACAGACTCCACTCTTGGAGGGCACACACAAAGTAGAGTGTGCATCAGGACCAGGGGAAGGAGCAGTGGCCTCATAGGAGACTGAACCAGACATACCTGCTAGTGTTGGAGGGTCTCCTGCAGAGGCAGGGGGCAGCTGTGGCTCAGCAAGGGACAAGGACACTGGCATCAGAAGTCCTGGGAAGTACTCCTTGGCATGAGCCCTCCCAGAGTCTGCCATTAGCCCCACCAAAGATCCTGCATAGGCTCCAGTATTGGGTTGCCTCAGGCCAAACAACCAGCAGGGAGGGAACCCAGCCCCACCCATCAGCAGACAAGCTGATTAAAGTTTTACTGGGCTCTGCCCACCAGAACAACAGCCAGCTCTAACCACCACCAGCCCCTCCCAACAGGAAACTTCCACAAGCCTCTTAGATAACATCATCCACCAGAGGGCAGACAGCAGAAGCAAGAACTACAATCCTGCAGCCTGTGGAACAAAAACCACATTCACAGAAAGATAGACAAGATGAAATGGTAGAGGGCTATGTACCAGATGAAGGAACAAGATAAAACCCCAGAAAAACAACTAAATGAAATGGGGATAGGCAATCTTCCAGAAAAACAATTCAGAATAATGATAGTGAAGATGATCCAGGACCTCGGAAAAAGAATGGAGGCAAAGATCGAGAAGATGCAATAAATGTTTAACAAAGATCTAGAAGAATTAAAGAACAAACAAACAGAGATGAACAATACAATAACTGAAATGAAAAATACACTAGAAGGAAACAATAGCAGAATAACTGAGGCAGAAGAACAGATAAGTGACCTGGAAGACAGAATGGTGGAATTCACTGCTGTGGAACAGAAAAAAGAACGAAAAGAAATGAAGACAGCCTAAGAGACCTCCAGGACATCAAATGCAGCAACATTCTCATTATAGGGGTCCCAGAAGGAGAAGACAGAGAGAAAGGACCTGAGAAAATATTTGAAGAGATTATAGTTGAAAACTTCCCTAATATGGGAAAGGAAATAGTTAATCAAGTCCAGGAAGCACAGAGAGTCCCACACATGATAAATCTAAGGAGAAACACGCCAAGACACATAGTAATCAAATTGGCAAAAATTAAAGACAAAGAAAAATTACTGAAAGCAGCAAGGGAAAAATGATAAATAACATACAAGGGAACTCCCATAAGGTTAACAGCTGATTTCTCAGCAGAAACTCTACAAGCCAGAAGGGAGTGGCATGATATACTTACAGTGATGAAAGGGAAGAATCTACAACGAAGACTACTCTACCCCGCAAGGATCTCATTCAGATTTGATGGAGAAATCAAAAGTTTTACAGACAAGCAAAAGCTAAGAGAATTCAGCATCACCAAAACTGCTCTACAACAAATGCTAAAGGAGCTTCTCTAACTGGGAAACACAAGAGAAGAAAAGGACCTACAAAAACAAACCCAAAACAATTAAGAAAATGGTAATAGGAACATACATATCGATAATTACCTTAAATGTGAATGGATTAAATGCTCCAACCAGGACTTCACTGGTGGAGCAGTGGTTAAGAATCCGCCTGCCAATGCAGGGGACATGGGTTCGAGCCCTGGTCCGTCAAGATCCCACATGCCTCAGGGCAACCAAGCCCGTGCGCCACAACTACTGAGCCTGCGCTCTAAAGCCCATGAGCCACAACTACTGAGCCCACCTGCTGCAACTGTTGAAGGCTGCGTGCCTAGATCCCATGCTCCACAACAAGAGAAGCCACCACAATGAGAAGCCCACGCACCTCAATGAAGAGTAGCGCCCACAAGCTGCAACTAGAGAAAGCCCGCACGCAGCAAAGAAAATCAAACGCAGCCAAAAAATAAATAATTAAATAAACAAATTTATTAAAAGATTTTTAAATAAAAAACTAAATGCTCCAACCAAGAGACACAGGCTCGCTGAATGGATACAAAAACAAGACCCATATATATGCTGTCTACAAGAGACCCACTTCAAGACTTAGGGACACATAAAGACTGAAAGTGAGGGGATGGAAAAAGATATTCCATGCAAATAGAAATCAAAAGAAAGCTTGAGTAGCAATACTCATATCAGATAAAATAGAGTTTAAAATAAAGAATGTTACAAGAGACAAGGAAGGACACTAAGTAATGATCAAGGGACCAATCCAAGAAGAAGATATAACAATTATAAATATATGCACCCAACATAGGAGCACCTCAATACATAAAGCAACTGCTAACAGCTCTAAAAGAGGAAATCGACAGTAACACTATAATAGTGGGAGACTTTAACACCTCACTGACACCAATGGACAGATGATCCAAACAGAAAATTAATAAGGAAACACAAGCCTAAAATGACACAATAGACCAGATAGATTTAATTGATATTTATAGGACATTCCACCTAAAAAGAGCAGATTACACTTTCTTCTCAAGTGTGCATGGAACATTCTCCAGGATAGATCACATCTTGGGTCACAAATCAAGCCTCAGTAAATTTAAGAAAACTGAAATCATATCAAGCATCTTTTCTGACCACAATACTATGAGATTATAAATCAATTACAGGGAATAAAAACGTAAAAACATAAACACATGGAGGCTAAACAATACGTTACTAAATAGCCAAGAGATCACTAAAGAAATCAAAGAGGAAATCAAAAAATACCTAGAGACAAATGACAATGAAAACATGATGATCCAAAACCTATGGGATGCAGCAAAAGCAGTTCTAAGAGGGAAGTTTATAGCTATACAAGCCTACCTCAAGAAACAAGAAAAATCTCAAATAAACAATCTAACCTTACACCTAAAGGAACTAGAGAAAGAAGAACAAACAAAACCCAAAGCTAGCAGAGGAAAGAAATCATAAAGATCAGAGCAGAAATAAATGAAATAGAAACAAAGAAAACAATAGCAAAGATCAATAAAACTAAAAGCTGTTTCTTTAAGAAGATAAACAAAATTGATAAAACATTAGCCAGACTCATCAAGAAAAAGAGGGAGAGGACTCAAATCAATAAAATTAGAAACGAAAAAGGAGAAGTTACAACAGACACTGCAGAAATACAAAGCATCCTAAGAGACTACTATAAGCAACTCTATGCCAATAATATGGGCAACCTGGAAGAAATGGACAAATTCTCAGAAAGGTGTAACCTTCCAAGGCTGAACCAGGAAGAAATAGAAAATATAAACAGACCAATCACAAGTAATGAAATTGAAACTGGGATTAAAAATCTTCCGACAAACAGAAGTCCAGGACCAGGTAGCTTCACAGGTGAATTCTATTAAACATTTAGAGAAGAGCTAACATCCATCCTTCTCAAACTCTTCCAAAAAATTGCAGAGGAAGGAACACTCCCAAACTCATTCTATGAGGCCACCATCACCCTGATACCAAAACCAGACAAAGATACTACAAAAAAAGAAAATTACAGACCAATATCACTGATGAAAATAGATGCAAAAACCCTGAACAAAACACTAGCAAACAGAATCCAACAACACATTAGGATAATACACCATGATCAAGTGGGATTTATCCCAGAGATGCAAGGATTCTTCAATATATGCAAATCAATCAATGTGATACACCATATTAACAAATTGAAGAAGAAAAACAATATGATCATCTGAATAGATGCAAAAAAGCTTATGACAAAATTCAACACCGATTTATGATAAAAATTCTCCAGAAAGTGGGCATAGAGGGAACCTACTTCAACATAATAAAGTCCATATACGAAAAACCCACAGCAAACATCATTCTCAATGGTGAAAAACTAAAAGCATTTCCTCTAAGATCAGAAACAAGGCAAGGATGTCCACTGTCACCACTATTATTCAACATAGTTTTGGAAGTCCTAGCCATGGCAATCAGAGAAGAGAAAGAAATAAAAGGAATACACATTGGAAAAGAAGAAGTAAAACTGTCACTGCTTGCAGATGACATGATACTATACATAGAGGATCCTAAAGATGCCACCAGAAAATTATTAGAGCTAATCAATGAATCTGGTAAAGTTGCAGGATACAAAATTAATGCACAGAAATCTCTCGCATTCCTATATACTAATGATGAAAAATCTGAAACAGAAATTAAGGAAACATTCCCATTTACCATTGCAACAAAAAGAATAAAACACCTAGGAATAAACCTACCTAGGGAGACAAAAGACCTGTATGCAGAAAACTATAAGACACTGATGAAAGAAATTAAAGATGATACCAACAGATGGAGAGCTATACCATGTTCTTGGATTGGAAGAATCAATACTGTGAAAACGACTATACTACCCAAAGCAATCTACAGATTCAATGCAATCCCTATCAAATTACCAATGGCATTTTTTACAGAACTAGAACAAAAAAATCTTAAAATCTGTATGGAGACACAAAAGACCCCGAATAGCCAAAGCAGTCTTGAGGGAATAAAATGGAGCTGGAGGAATCAGACTCACTGACTTCAGACTATACTACAAAGCTACAGTAATCAAGACAATATGGTACTGGCACAAAAACAGAAATATACATCAATGGAACAGGATAGAAAGCCCAGAGATAAACCCAGGCACCTATGGTCAACTAGTCTATGACAAAGGAGGCAAGGATATAGAATGGAGAAAAGACAGTCTCTTCAATAAGTGGTGCTGGGAAAACTGGACAGCTACATGTAAAAGAATGAAATTAGAACACTCCCTAACACCATACACAAAAATAAACTCAAAATGGATTAAAGACCTAAATGTAAGACCGGGCACTATAGAACTCTTAGAGGAAAACATAGGAAGAACACTCTTTTTCATAAATCACAGCAAGATTTTTTTTGATCCACCTCCTAGAGTAACGGAAATAAAAACAAAAATAAACAAATGGGACCTAATGAAACTTAAAAGCTTTTGCACAGCAAAGGAAACCATAAACATGACGAAAAGACAACCCTCAGAATGGGAGGAAATATTTGCAAATGAATGATTGGACAAAGGATTAGTCTCCGAAATATATAAACAGTTCATGGAGCTCAATATTAAAGAAACAAACAACCCAATCCAAAAATGGGCAGAAGACCTAAATAGACATTTTTCCATAGAAGACATATAGATGACCAAGAAAAACATGAAAAGCTGCTCAACATCATTAATTATTAGAGAAATGCAAATCAAAACTACAATGAGGTATCACTTCACACCAGTTAGAATGGTCATCATCAGAAAATCTGCAAACAACAAATGCTGGAGAGGGTGTGGAGAAAAGGGATCCCTCTTGTACTGTTGGTGGGAATGTAAATTGATACAGCCACTATGGAGAACAGTATGGATGTTCCTTAAGGAACTAAAAATAGTATTATCAATTGACCCAGTAATCCCACTACTGGGCATATACCCAGAGGAAACCATAATTCAAAAAGACACATGCATCCCAATGTTCATTGCAGCACTATTTACAATAGCCAGGTCATGGAAGCAACCTAAGTGCCCATCGACAGACAAATGGATAAAGAAGTTGTGGTACACATATACAATGGAATATTACTCAGTCATAAAAAGGAACGAAATTGGGTCATTTGTAGAGACGTAGATGCATCTAGAGACTGTCATACAGAGTGAAGTAAGTCAGAAAGAGAAAAACAAATATCATATATTAATGCATATATGTGGAACCTAGAAAATGGTACAGATGAACCGGTTTGCAGAGCAGAAATTGGAACACAGAAATAGAGAACAAACATATGGACACCAAAGGGGGAAACGGCAGGGAGTGGGAGTGGGGGTGGGATGAATTGGGAGGATGGGATTGACATGTATACACTGATGTGTATAAAATGGATGACTAATAAGAAAATAAATAAATGAACATTTAAAAAATTAAAAAATAAATAAAAAATAAAAGTCCCTGTTGATGGCATATCCCTTTCAAGGTAAGTAATGCTTCATTTCTCTACTCCCCTTGGAAATCTCCTTGGAAAAAGCTGTCTATACACAGTTTCCATTTCACCTCTTTCCATTCTTTCTCACGTTTACTACAAATGAGCTAACTCCCTACCTCTTTACCGAAATGGATATTGGCAAGGTCACCAGTGACCTTCATACAGACAAATACAATGATCAATTCTCATCTTATTCAAACTGTCAGCAGAATTTGATACATTTGATTAGTCCCTCTTCTTGAAACACTTTTTTTATTTGACTCTAAGATATCATGATCTCTTGTATTTCCTCCTACTGCACTGACTGCTAGTTAGTCTCCTTCTTGTCTCCTTTGGTGAATCCATCTCATCTCCCTAATCCCTAACACTGGAGCCCCCAAGGTTTCAGCCCTGAGATCTCTTCTCCATCTAGATCCCTTCTCTGGATGATATCATATACTCTCTTGTCTTTAAGCACCATCTATGTACACTATTTGGACTTCTACCTTGAATTCCTATGCTCTTATACCAAATGCCTATTTGACATTTCAGCTTGAATGTTTAATAGGCATTTCATACCTAACACTTAACATTCACACTTAATTGAACTTGTGATAGATTCCTACCCCAACTACCATGAATGTGCTCCTCTTACAGTTTTCCTCATCTCAGTGGTAACTCCATTCTTCCAGTTGCTCAAGCCAAAACCTTACAGTCACTCTTTGACACCTCTCTTCTTCTCCTATTTCCAGTTCTTCAACAAATCTTGTCAGCTCTATCCTCAAAATAGACACTGTATCTTATACTTTTACTATTTCCAATACCATTACTATAGTCCAAGCCACCAATTCTCCTATCTAGCCTATTGTTGTAGCCTTCTAAATGGTCTCTCTCCTTTACTTTCATCTCCTATAGTTTATCCTACAAAAAGCAGCCAAAGTCAGTCTTTTAAAACATAAGTCAGATCATATCATTCCTCTACTCATAACCCTCCAATGACTTCAATCTCATTCAGAAATAATTCATAGTTCTTGTTGAGAGAAACTAAAGAAGACTTAAATAAATGGAAAGACATCCCATGAATGGAAAGACATCCCATGTTCATAGATCAAAAGACTTAATATCATTGAGATGTCAATACTCCCCAAATTGATCTATAGATTCAACTCAATACCTATCAAAATTCCAGATGGCCTTTTTATAGTAATTAACAAGCCAATCCTAAAATTCATAAGGAAATGAAGTTTCAAGGAACTCAGAACAGTCAAAACAATCTTGAGATAAAAAAGACTAAGCTGGAGGAATCACACTTTCTGATTTCAAAACTTACTATAAAGCTACAGTAATCAGGGGGGGAGGGTTGGGGGAGGGTTAGATTGGGAGTTTGGGATTGACATGTACACACTGCTATATTTAAAATAGGTAACCAACAAAGACCTACTGTATAGCACAGCAACTCTGCTCAATATTCTGTAATAACCTAAATGGGAAAAGAATTTGAAAAAGAATAGATACATGTATATGTGTAACTGAATCACTTTGCTGTACATCTGAAACTAACACAACATTGTTAATCAACTATACTCCAATACGAAACAAAAATTTAAAAAATAAATAATAAACTAAAATAAATTAAAAAAAAATAAAACTACAGTAATCAAGCTAGTGTGATACTGGCATGAGGATAAACATCTAGACCAATGGAATAGAAATGAGAGTCCCAAAATACGTCTAGGTCTACTGACTCTTGGTGAGGATGACAAGATAATTCAATGGAGAAAGAATAGTCTTTTCCACAAAAGGTGCTGGAACAAGAGGATATCCACGTGCACAGGAAGGAATTTGGACAGTTACCTCACACCATATATAAAAATAAACTCAAAAAATTCGTGGCCCTAATTTACGATTAAAACTCATAGAAGAAAACATAGGTATGAAATTTCATGACCTTGGATTAGGCAGTGGTTTCTTAGATACAATGCCAAAAGTGCCAAGTGACAAAAGAAAAAATGGATAATTTTAAACTTCATCAAAATTAGAAATTTTTGTTCTTCCAAGGATACTCTCAAGAAAGTGAAAAAACAAACCACAGAATGGGCAAAAATATTTGCAAATCACATATCTGATAAAAGATTTGTACTCAA
This sequence comes from Monodon monoceros, assembly GCF_005190385.1. Classification (NCBI taxonomy): domain Eukaryota; kingdom Metazoa; phylum Chordata; class Mammalia; order Artiodactyla; family Monodontidae; genus Monodon; species Monodon monoceros. The sequence goes on along the minus strand of NW_021703774.1, from coordinate 127,292,683 downwards.
AATATGTAAAAGACACGATTCAACCAATAAAAAAATAATAAAACAATTTAAAAATGGGCAAAGGATCTGAATAGACATTTCTCCAAAGAAGATATACAAGTGGCCAATAATAAGCACATGAAAAGATGCAAAACATCGTTAGTCATTAGGGAAATGTAAACCAAGACCACAATGAGACACCACTTCACAACTACTAGGATGTCTATAATTTAGAAAACATAATAACAGGGGAATTCCCTGGTGGTCCAGTGGTTAGGACTCTGTGCTTTCACTGCCAAGCGTCCAGGTTCAATCCCTGGTCGGGGAACTAAGATCCCACAAGCCGGGTTGTGCAGCCAATAAATAAATAAATAAATAAAAATTACCAAAAAAAAAGTGTTGCCAAGGATACAGAGAATTTAGAACACTCACACACTGTTGGTGGGAATTTAAAATAATGTAGCCACTTTGGAATATAGGCTGGCATTTCTTCAAAAGTTTAAGCAGAGTTACCATATAACCCAGAAATTCCAATCCTAGGGAAATAACCAAGAGAAATGAAAACTCATGTGCACACAAAAACTTGTACATGAATGTTTACAGCAGCATTAGTCATTATAGCCAAAAAGTGGAAACAACCTAAATGTCTATCAACTGATGAATGGATATACACATGTAGTATATATCTACATCATAGAATGTTATTTGAACATAAAAATTCATAAAGTTCTGATACATGCTACAACATAGATGAGCTGTGAAAACATTATGCTAAGTGAAAGAAGGCAGACACAAGAGCACATATTATATTATTCTATTTATATGAAATATGCAGAATAGGGAAATCCATAGAGAGAGAAGGTAGATGAATGGTTGCCAGAAGCTGGGAGGAGGAAGGACTGGGGAGTGACTGTCAATGGGTATAAGGTTTCTTTATGAGGTGATGAAAACGTTCTGGAATTAGATAGTGGTGAAGGTTGAACATCTCTGTGAATATTCTAAAAACCAGCAAATTTTACACTTTAAAAGGATGAATTTTATAGTACACAATTATATCTCAATGAAGCTGTCTTAAAAAATGCAAAATTCTTACCTTGGTCTAAAATGTTCTTCATAATCTGGCTTCATGTCCTACCACTTTCCCTACCTCCATTTTGCTCCACTTTTCTTGCTGCTTTGCAAACACTCAAGCACACGACTGCCACAGGGCCTTTGAACTGGCTACCCCCTCTGCCTGGAATATTACTCCCGCACTAGACCTCTCATCTCTTTAGAGTTCTGTTTAAACATTGCCTTTTTAGAGACCATGCTATATAAGCTCTGTGGAAACCAGTCACCCACCCCCACTTCCAGCACTCCCTACCTCTCTTACTTATTTCATTTTTCTCAGCACTTTTTCACTACCTGACTTATTACATATTTATTTATTACCTGTCTGCCCCATTTCAATATAAGCTCCATGAGGACAGGAACTTTGTCTATTTTATTCACCGCTATTACTATATCTCTAGCATTTAGAACTGTGTCTAGCATGTAGTATGTGCTCAAGGTTACACAAATGGTAAGTGTATAGCAGACTGCCTCAAGCACTAAAAGTCCACTTTCAAGGTAGAAAGTCCCTGCTCCTGAGAAGATCTGTTAATAACTCCATTGGCTCTGAGCTCCATAGAGGAAACGCAAACTACTAGTACAGTAAGGAGGAGTAATCCAAAATTTTAGAGTTAGATGTGATAACAACCCTAAAGTATCTATATTTGAAAGAGAATTACACCAACTATTAGAATTAAGAATAGGAATATTTGAGCTGAGGAAAATGAGATAAGAGATGTTTCACCAAAGAAGATATACAGATGGCATTATATTAGTTTGTTAGGGCTGTCATAATAAAGTACCACGGACTGAGGGACTTAAACAACAGAAATTCACTTCTCACAGTTCTGGAAGCTTTAAGTCCAAGATCAACAAACCTGTACACAGGTTTGGTTTCTTCTGAGGCCTCTCTCCTTGGCTTGCAGCTGGCCACCCTCTTGCTGCCTCTTTACATGGTCATCCATCTGTGCATACATGTCTCTGGTGTCTCTTCCTCTTCTTATTAGGACACCCATCATACTGGATAAGGGCCCCACCTTTATCCAATAATGGCCTCATTTTAACTTAGTTGCCTCTTTAAACATCTTATCTCCAAACACAGTTACATTCTGAGGTATTTGGGGTTTGGGACTTGAACATATGAATTTTGGGGGAATACAATTCAGCTCATAGCACACATGAAAAGATGTTCAACATCACTAGTAATTAGAGAAATACAAATTACTATTGCAATGAAATACCACTACACACCTATTAGAAGAGCTAAAATGAAAAGATCGATCATAACAAGTCTTGATGAGATGTGGAGCAACCTGAACTCTCTTAACTGCTGGTGGGACTGTAAATTTGTATAAACGCTTTAGAAAACAGTTTTCTAGTTTCCTAGAAAGTTAAATATATACCTACCATATGGCCCAGACTTTGCTCTTCTAGGTATTCACCCAAGAGAAATGACAGCATGTGTCCCTACAAAGACTTGTACACTAATGTCCATAGCAGCTTTATCTGCAATAGCCAAAGACTGGACACAACTAAAATGCTCACCAGCATGTGAATGGATGTCCATACAATGGAATACTTCTCAGCAATAAAAAGAAACAAACTATTGATAGACACAACAGAATAGATGAATCTCAAAATGATAATGCTGAGTGAAAAAAAGCCAGACCCACCCCCAAAGCACCCACTGTATGACTCCACTTAGAAAAAAATTCTAGAAAATGCTAATTTATAGTGACAAAAAATACATGAGTAGTTGCCTGGGGACAGGGATGGAAGGAGATGAGATGACCAGAAAGGATGAAATACAAAGCAGCACAGGGAAACTGCTGGAGGTGACAAGATATATTCATAATATTGATCATAGTGATGGTTTCACAGGTGTATACATATGCCAAATTTTATCAAGTTATACACCTTAAATATATGCAGCTTATTTTACATCAATTTTGCCTTAAAAAGCTGTATATTATACACATACACATATATGTATGTATGTGTGTGTATATATATATATATATATATATGTATATATCATCCATATATATCCCAAAGAACAAACAATTCTGATACTGAATTAATGGCCTCCCAATGACTTCAGCCAAATCACCTCTTCCCATGCCAAACCATTCTTTGCTCTGTCCTCAGAATAGACTTTTTAAAATATATGATAGTCCCATAACTCTTCTTAAAAACATCCATTGCTCTCCACTGAATATAGTTCTTAAGGACACTTTTCTTAATCTAATCTAATCTTACAGCCTGCTTTCTAGACTCATCTCTTTCTGGTCCCCTTTGGATTTTTCTATACCTGGTATAATACATTTCTCACTTAGTCTTTGAATATTCAGTTTCTTCTGCCTGGAATGTCCTTACCCTCTATGACCTGCCCTGACCTCTCAGCCTGGAGAATTTCTATTCAATTTTCAAGACTGGGTTCAAATGGTACATACTATGTGAAGCCTTTCCCATTTCCTCCAGACAGTTTATCTCTCCTCATTGTTCTCAGAACTCTTTGCTTACTCTCTTTAATAGCTTTGTATTGTAAATCTTATTGTTATTTGTTTTTATTTTTTTATTGAGATATAATTGACATATAACGTTACATTAGTTCCAGATATGAAATATCAGATTTGATATTTGCATATATTGTGAAATGATCACCACAATAAGTCTAGTTAACCTCTCTCACCATACATAGTTACAAAAAATTGGGGGAATTCTCTGGCTGTCCAGTGGTTAGGACTCTGCACAGCGCTTTCACTGCCAGGGCCCAGGTTCAATGCCTGGTTGGGGAACTAAGATCATACAAGCCACACAGCGCAGCCAAAAAAAAAAAAAAATGTTTTTTTCTTGTGATGAGAACATTTAAGATCTACTTTTAGCAACTTTCAAATATACAATACAGTATTATTAATTATAGTCACTGGTTTCATACATCTTCCCCATCAAAGAAGACATTGTATCTCTTAGTTTTCCCAGAGTTTAGCACACTACCTGACACATAGTAGCAATTCAGTAAATGCTAGTTAAATGAATGAAAGCACATTCCATGGTGATTAGTAAAGGCTTTAGTATATTTTATAATGTTTTAACGTTTTAAATAATAAAACAATTAGCTTTAATAAGGTATTTGGAGAATCTCTTAAAATAAGCACAAAAATATTCTATGCATATACTGAAAATCATTTTTATAAAACTGGTAAAATAAAATGAGTTTGTGCTAGATTTAGGATTTATCCCACAATCTAATTATCAGATGGTCAAAATTCTCCCCTAAAAGTCTGAAGATCACCTAGTAAGATGAGCTGGAAAGAGAGCTGTAGTTATTTCATCCTTGAGACTAAAGGGTATATTTTCATTTTGACGTTCAGCGATTTATATATGAAACTCTCATTAATGCTAATGGGAACTGTGCACAAAAATTCTGGGAAACTGAGATGAGAACACATCCCTAAATGGGCAAATCAGTGATACACGCATATACTATAATTCCAAAGCCTAAGAAACTAAGCTTATAATTAAAATGTGTGGATCTCTCCGTGGCAGCAGATTGAGCTGCTAACACACTTACCAGCCCAATTCATCACAATATGTCTACATCCTTCCAACCTCTACGAGTCCTGGAAGGCAGCAGAAGCTGGTGAACAGCTGACTGCCTTGTCCAGGGGAAAGGTCAGTCTGCAGTAGAAACCTCATCGGGAGAATGGAGAAAGGGAATGGCAAGGTAAAGCATTGTCTGGGGAAATTGAAAACTTGCCAAAGATCCCTTTGTTTCCTGCTGCTATCACCTTGGTCCTTTCACCTAACAGTTATACCTGCATAGAAGAGGATTTCTGAATCTAAAACCTTTGAATGAGAGGCAAATAATCTGCTCTGCAAGAAGCTGTTTGTAAAGCTGGTTTACTCACAACATACCATACAAGTGCTCTGCTTGGGAGAATCAACTGGTATTTCTGAAAATCCAAATCAACTTCAAGGCAAATACAAATACATGATTTCACATATGTGATCATCATCACCAGGCCTTTACAGACTCATTAGAATTTCAACAAGCTATTCTTAATACTCTTTTAATAAGTTTAGTTCCAAGTTTAACCCCACCAAAAGCATTAAGTCTATACTGGGTATAGCCTAGTGAAAAGTACATCGAGCTTGGAATTCAAAGATATAGATTCGAGTTCCACTCAATAGTTCTGGGACACGAAATCTCTCTGAATCACAACTTCTTCTATTGGAAAATGAGTGCTGATAATCATTGCTCTATCCATCTCTTAGGGTTATTATGAAGCTCAAATTAGAAATTCAAATGAAAGCATTTGAAAATATAGACACCAGTTTCTGTGCTCAATAATATAATTTGGTTTTGGAATTAACTGGGTGTATTATCCCCTGGAAATTACAGAAATGGCATCTTTTCCTAAAAACCAATCTAATGCCCAAAATAAAGTATCTTTCATAATTCCATTTCCTCTCTCCTCCCCCTGCCATCTCCAACTCTGACCTTACCTCTCGCCATCCATAACCCCAGTAATGGGCACCTTGTTTCACCTAAGTGTACTAAAGCCACAAAAGTGTGAAATTCCAACAGGAGGGGAAGAACAATAAATCACATTGGAAGTCATGTTGAGTTCATTCTAATTCCAGTTCTGCTAGCAGTACCTACTATGTGCCAAACACTGTGCTAGGAGCTAGAGGTACTTCACTGAACAAGATTCAGCTTCAGTTTCAAGGAAGTCATCCTTAACACATTCTCTCTATCACTGCCCACATTTGAACCAATACAAGAGTCGGTCATTTTTACTTAGAATACATCCACTTGTCTCCATCTCCACTGCCACCACCCTGGTCCAAGATGCTATCATTTCATCATCTCTGCATAGACTGCCACCATAACCTGCTAACTAGACTACCCACATTCCATTCTTGGCCTTTACAGTAACTGTGATTTTTTTCAAAACCCAAACCTGGTCCTATCTTTCCTCGTGCTTAAAATACGTCAATGACTTCCAGCTGTTCTGTAGATAAAGACCAAACTCTTTAATATGGCCTATAAGAAGAACCTGCATGGTCTGGTCCTACCTACTTCTCAAGCCTCATGAATCCCTTTCCCCTCTGTACTTCAGCCATATCACCTCCCTTTGGTGTCTTTCTATGTGCCATGGTCCCTCCAACTACCATAGAGCCTTATAACATGCTGTTCTCTCTGCCTTTCCACCTAGTTAACTACTAGTCATCTTAGCGCAGTCATCACTTCCTAAGGAAAACCTTCCCTGTCCTCCCTTACTTGGTCAAATCCGCCTTTATATGTTCTCATAACACCATGAACATCTCCTTAGCACTTAGCACTCATGATTTGATTATTGGCTATGTCCTCCAATGAACCATAAGTTCTGTAGGAGCCAGATTTGTGCCTGTTTTTGCTCCCCACTATTTTTTTCAGCACCTATCACAGTGCCTGGCATACTGTAGCTGTTCAATTAATATTTATTGACTAAATTAGTATGTTCATTAATCAACTTATTCTAGTAATGAATGAAGCAAGTCAGCAGGCATTTATATCTCAATAAACAAAGACATAAACTCTGGGAGGGCAGGGGTTTTTGTCTCTTTTATTCACTGATGTATTCTCAGTGCCCAGAGTAGTGCTTGGCATATAGTAGACATTTCATCAGTATTTCTTGGATGAATAAATTAAGAGATAAAACTTGGATAAACTCAAAGAATGATGATAACAAATAGCAAGGCTTACTGGCTTACTACATGTTCTTTAACTTATTTCATTTACTTGATGTCTGCTTTACTAGGAGAATTCACTGAAATCCTAAACCCAAACACTTCCTTCCCAAATGACCTTGGGAAGTCACATAATCTCTTTGAGATTCTGTTTCCTCATCCTCAAAATAAAGGTAATGCCATCTGTTCTGGCTTCCTCACAGAGTTCGTGTGAGAATCCAAGGAGACCATGTAAACTATAAAGGGGCATTTGGATGAGTAGACCCAAGCTAGTATTTATTTTTTTCATTTTTATTTTTTTTGCGGTACGCAGGCCTCTCACCGCTGCGGCCTCTCCCGTCGCGGAGCACAGGCTCCGGACGCGCAGGCCCAGCGGCCATGGCCCACGAGCCCAGCCGCTCCGCGGCACATGGGATCCTCCCGGACCGGGGCACGAACCCGCGTCCCCTGCATCGGCAGGCGGACCCTCAACCACTGCGCCACCAGGGAAGCTCTAAACACTTACTATATGATAAGAAATGACAGAGGGACTTCCCTGGTGGCGCAGTGGTTAAGAATCTGCCTGACAATGCAGGAGACATGGGTTCGATCCCTGGTCCGGGAAGATCCCACATGCTGCGGAGCAACTAAGCCCATGTGCCTAACTACTGAGCCTGCTCTCTAGAGCCCACAAGCCACAACTATTGAGCCGGCGTGCCACAACTACTGAAGCCCGCGGCCCTAGAGCCCGTGCTCCACAACAAGAGAAGCCACCGCAATGAGAAGCCCGCGCACCACAATGAAGAGTAGCCCCCGCTCGCCGCAACTAGAGAAAAGCCTGTGCACAGCAACAAAGATACAACGCAGCCAAAAATAAATAAATAAATAAAAATTTTTAAAAAACAAAAGAAATGACAGAATAGTGAGCCCCTCTGTGCTGGTCACAACATAAAAACCCCTGAAAGCTCATGCTTTTTCCTCTTCATTCCTTTCCCACATCTCTATTTATGATTATCAATTATGGCCATTCACACGCTCTCTAGCACTTTGAAATACAGGAATGCTAGGAACTACAAGGCACAGAAAGACGTGGCAAAGGCTGGATAAAGTAGAATTTATCAGAACAAGAGATTCAGCAAAAAGTCTAAATGTAGAGCAGTGACATGCAATGAGGCATCTGAGATTACTCTCAGGCTAAAGGATGAGGGCAAAACTGATTCTGTAGGAATGCCACTGAATGTTTGGCATCAAAAATAGGTATTACAAGTTTGATGAACATTCCTTCCTGAATAAAATTACCTAGGAGACATTAATTGATTGACAGAAAAGAGCATGGGGAAGGTCGATGCCTATAGCTGCCTTTTCTTTATTCTACAAAATACTTCCAGGTTGTGATAGTGGTATGCCAGCATGCTGAGAGCAATCAATACATCTCATGTTTGCCTACTCTAGAAAAAGAGAGGTCCTCTTCTCACCCTCACCATCACAATCCACATGCAATTATCCACCATCCCTTCTCCTTCTCTATTCATAATTACACTCCTCACTGAAGGGCAAAGCAAAGTCCTCCAGATAGACTTGTTGATACTAGGCAGTTAATTCAATATTTTCCATGTGGAAGTAGGTTTGTTTGCTGGGATGCACTTGTGTGATGTAATAAGACAAGCCAAGGGGACTGGGCATGACTTAGGATCTTCTCATTTTCATTATTCTGGGCTTCACACTTATTCACTACATGAAGAGAAGTACACATATTTAATTACACAATCATATTGAGAGGTTCTCATTCACCTAGGTTTATTGATTAACCCCTTAAAGAAAGCATAAAAATTTCTTCCTTTTTAAAATGTTTTAGTTGGTATATTCCCTTGACACTTATAAGAAGAGCTCAAGATTTAACACTTTAAGGAGACTCCAAAGCCATGACAAACTTTCTTTTCCCAAAAAACCTAGAACTAGAATAAGGTTTTCACCTGATTTCTGAATGTAGTGAGTTTCAGAAAGATTTCTGAAAAGAATCTTCCATGGTCTTCACAGGAATGAGGCTTTTCTCCTCCAGTATTTGATGTGTATTTTTCCCAAAGTACAGCTTCTCTTCTGTAATTATACAATGTAAGCATTCATATGAATGTTGTTTAAGAAGTGATTGTAAAAAAAAATGGCGTCAATGGGGAAAAAAGAGGAGGGTTTGCAGAGTTTCAGGTTCCTAGCAACAAGGTGGAATAAAGAAATTTATAATGCATTAGTATATTTTAGTTCTGAAAGTGAAAATTATATTAGTTGATTAAATCATCATTCAGCAAATCCTAAACAGCATATAAGGCTAGATCAAAATAAATGAGATTTCAGACCTGTTATTATCAAATGAGAAAAAAGGCAGAAAATTCTAATAAGTTGATATTTTCTAAAACACTTCAAAATAAACTGTAGCATCATTCATAGCTGCCAAGAAAGAACCACAAGAATAAGTTGTCAAATGAACACCCAGCCACTAAAAACAAACATGCATGTGCTCCCAATGCTGCGTGAATAACAACCTTTCTCCTGCAACAGATGTATAGCCAACAGCTGCATGTAATACAAATCATGTCTCTAATTACTCTACCTCCATATATCCTACTCATATTGTGAAAACTCTCACTGTAAGAGAAATGCCTATTCATTATACCTGCCAGGCTCTATACAAAATTCAACTGGGAAACTTCATCACACCAAAACTATAGTATCTCTTTGCCCTTCAAGAAACCTTAAATATAAGGAATAGGTGTAGTGGTGCTGCATTCAAATTCTGGCTCTACGGCTTCCCTGGTGGCGCAGTGGTTAAGAATCCACCTGCTAATGCAGGGGACACGGGTTCGATCCCTGGTCCGGGAAGATCTCACATGCTGCAGAGCAACTAAGCCCGTGTGCCACAACTACTGAGTCTGAGCTCTAGAGCCCACAAGCCACAGCTACTGAAGCCGTGCACCTAGAGCCCGTGCTCTGCATCAAGAGAAGCCACCGCAATGAGAAGCCCACGCATCGCAATGAAGAGTAGCCTCCACTCAGAGCAACTAGAGAAAGCCTGCGTGCAGCAGCGAAGACCCAACACAGCCAAAAATAAATAAATAAAATAAATGAATTTTTAAAATAAATAAAATTAAATTAAAAAGAACAAAATTCTGGCTCTATCACTTACTAGCTATGTGACCTTAAGAAATTTATTGAGTCTCCCTGAATCTTGGTTTCCTCACCTATTCAGTGGGGATAGTGGTACCCCCTTTAGGCGCTTGTGAGAATTAATTGAGATGCTATTAATCTATAAGCACAAATGTTAAGAATTCAATGAATAGTAGCTATTAGACAAGTGATTTCATGCATTAATAGCTGGATCATCTAGGAAAACAGTGTGTGTTTTCCTTCAAGAAATTAAAAATAGAACTACCATATGATCCAGCAATTCCACTTCTGGGTATAAGGAAACAAAATCATTACCTTGAAGAGATATCTATACTCCTGTGTTCATGGCAGCATTATTTAAAATAGCCAAGGTATGGAAACAACCTAAGTGTTTGTTGATGAATGAATGTATAAAGAAAATGTGATTATATATAGAAACATTATCATATTCCAGTTATATTATATTAATTATATTATATAATTGAATATTATTCAGCCTTTAAAAGCAAGGAAATCCTGCCATTTGCAACAACATGGAAGGAACTGGAGGGTATTATGCTAAGTGAAATAGGCCAAACAGAGAAAAATAAATAGTGCACGGTATGACTTATAAGTGAACTTTTTTTTAAAGTTGAACTCATAGAAACAGAGTAGAATCGTGGTTACCAAGAGTGGAGGGCAGGGGGGAACAGAGAGAGGTTGGTAAAACTTTCAGTTGTAAGATAAATAAGGTCTGAGGATCTAATGTATAACATGGTGACTATAGTTGATAATACCACATTGTATAATTGAAATTTGCTAAGAGAGTAGAACTCAAGATTTCTCACCAAAAAAAAAAAAAAAAAGAGAGAGAGAGAGATAAGTATGTGCAGTGATGGATGTTAACTCAATTGTGGGAATCCTTTCACAATGTATACATATATCAAATCATCATGTTGTACTATTTAAATATCTTATAATTTTATTTTTCAATTATACCTCAATGAAGCTGGCAGGGGGAGGGTGGAGTGCTACATCACTCAAGGGAAAAAAGAGAAAAGACACAAATAAAAAACGTAAAATCAAAAATGAAAGTGGAGACATTCCCTGCTGACCTTACAGAAATAAAAAGGATTATAAGAGAATACTATAATACAATAAATTAGACCACCTAAATGAAATGGACAAATTCTTAGAAACACATAAATTACCTAATCTGAATCCAGAAGAAATAGAAAATCTCATCAGACCTACAACAAATAAAGACACTGAATCAGTAATCAAAAATCTTCTAATAAGAAAATAGTCTAGGATCACATGGCTTCGCTGGTGAATTCTACCAAACACTTAAGAAGAATTAACACCAATCATCCTGGAATTTTCCCAAAAAATAGAATAGGAAGAAACACTTCCTAATTCATTCTATGAGACCAATATTACTATGATATCAAAGCCAGATAAAGACACAAAAAGAAAAAAAATTGTAGATCAATATCCCTTATTAACATAGATGCAAAACTTAACAATATACTAGCAAACTGAATCCAAAAGCATATTAAAGGATTATACATCTACACACTGTGACCAAGTAGGATTTATCACAGGATTGCAAGGGTGGTTCGTAGAAGATCAAGCAGTGTAATACATCACATTCATAAAATGAAGGAAAAAAACAAGTGATCATATCAATTGATAGTAAAGGCATTTGACAAAATCCAACACTCTTTCATGAAAAAAAGAAAAGCTAAGAAAAATAGAAGAGAACTTCCTCAACATGATAAAGGGCATTTATGAAAAACCCACAGCTAACATCATACGCAATTGTGAAAAACTGAAAGTTAAAATTAGGAACAAAACAAGGATGCCTGCTTTCACCAAAGCTATTCAACACTGAACTGGAAGTTCTAGCCAGAGCAACAGAGAAGAAAGAAAATAAGAGATGTCCAGGTTGTAAAGGAAGAAGTAAAACTATCTCTATTCACAGAAGATATGATCCTATATAGAGAAAATTCCAAAGAATCCACAAGAAAACTACTAGAACTAATAAACAAATTCAGCAAATTTGCAGGATACAAGATCAACATGCAAAAGTCATTTGTGTTTCTATATACCAGCAATAAACAATCCAAAAAAGAAATTATGAAAGCAATTTTCATAGCATCTGAAAGAACAAAATACCTAGAAATAAATTTAACCAAGGAGGTGAAGACTTGTATACTGAAAACTACAAAATACTGGTGAAAAGAATTAAAGAAGATCTACATATATAGAAAGACTTCCCAAGTTCATGGATAGGAAGAACTTAATACTGTTAAGATATCATTACTTCCCAAAGGGATCTATAGATTCAAAACAATCCTTATCAAAATTCTAACAGCGTTTTTACAGAAATGGACAAGCTAAACTTCAAATTCACGTGAAATTACAAGAGATCTTGAAGAGCCAAACCAAACTTGAAAAAGAAGAACAAAGTCAAAGGACTCACACTTCTTGATTTCAAAACTTATTACAAAGCTATAGTAATCAAAAGAGTGTGATGCTGGCATAAGAATAGACATATACATCAATGGAATAGAATTAAGAATCCAGAAATAAACCAATACATCTATGTCCAGTTGATTTTTTGGTACAAGAATGCCAAGTCATTCATTGGGGAAAGAATCGTTTCTTCAACAAATGGTGCTGAGACAACTAGATTTCTACATGCAAAAGAATATAAAGTTAGACTTCTACCTCACACCATATACAAAAGTTAACTCAAAATGTATCTAAGAGGTAAAACCACAAAACTCTTAGAAGAAAACATAGTGATAAATCTTCCTGACTTTGGATTGGCAATAGATGCTTAAATATGACACCAAAAGCACAAGCAACAAATGAAAAAATAGATAAATTAAACTTCACAAAAATGTAAACTTTTGTTCATCAAAGGACATTATCAAGGAAATAAAAACACAACCCACAGAATAAGAGAAAATATTTGCAAATCACATATCAGAAAAGGGTTTAATATCCAGAATATATAAAGAACTACAACTCCAGCAACAAAAAGACAAATAACCTAATTAAAAAGTGGGCAAAGACTTAAATAGACACTTCTTCAAAGAAGATAAACAAGTGGCCAATAAGTGCATGAAAAGATGCTCAACATTAAGGACAAATACTACATGATTCTACTTATATGAGGTACCTAAAGTAGTCAAACTCAAAAGTTTTTATCATAAGAAAAAAGTTTTTATAACTATATGGCGATGGATGTTAACTAGACTTATTGTGATGATCATTTTGCAATATACACAAATATTGAACTGTTGTATTGCACACCTGAGACTACTATAATGTTATATGTCAGTTATATCTAAATTTAAAAAATAAAATAAAGTAGTCAAACTCATAGCAACAGAAAGTAGAATGGTAGTTTCTAGGGACTGCAGAGAAGAGGAAATAAGCTGCTGTTCAATGGATACAGAGTATCAGTCACGCAGGATGAAAAAGTTCTAGAGCTCTGCTGTACAACATTGTGCTTATAGTTATTAATGCTATACACTTAAAAATTTGTTAAGAGGGGATATCTCATGTTATGTGTTTTTACCATAATTTTTAAAAAGATGCTCAAAATCATTAATCATCAGAAAAAATGTAAGTCAAAACTACAATGAGATATTACTTCACAGCCAGTAGAATAGCTATAACAAAAAAAGGAGAATACAGTATTAGTGAAAATGTAGAGAAATTGGTATCCTGGTACATTGCTTGTGGGAATACAAAATGGTGGAAAACAGTTCTCAAAATCTAAACTTAGAATTACCACCTGACTCAACAATTGCATTTGTAGGTATATATGTCAAAGAATTTAAAACAGGACTCAGGCATTTGTATGTCAATGCTTACTGCAACATTGTTCACAGTAGCCAAAAGATGAAAACAACCCAAGTGTCCATCAGCAGATGAATGGATACACAAAATGCAGGATATATATACAATGGAATATTATTCAGCTATAAAAAGAAATGAAATTCTTATACATATTGCTACATGGATAAAACTTAAAAACATTGTGCAAAGTGAAATAAGCCAGACATAACAGGGCAAATATTGCATGATTCCACTTATATGAAATATCTAGAATAGGCAAATGAATTACACAGAAAGTAGAATAGAGATTACCAAAGACAGGAAGAGGGAGGAATGGGGAGTTATTGTCTAATGGTTACAGAGTTTTTGCTTGGGGTGATGAAAAAATTTTGGAAATAGTGATGATTGGTAGCATAACATTATGAATGCAATTAATGCCACTGATTTTTACACTTAAAAGTGGATAAAATGGAAAATTTTATGTTATATACTTCACTACAATAAAATGTTTTTTTAATTAAATTCATTATCTTTCCCCTTCCTCCCCCGTAAAAAAGCTGGGCCATCTACAATCAAGGCTGTCATACAATTATTTGTTTTCTCTTTAACATTTATCTGAGCTCATACAGGCTAAAGTGGGAGAGAAATTACCTTTATAGTGTGGACCCAGAAAATCTATCTATAGTAGCTCCAGAATATCTATAGTGGGAAGGGCTTAGAGTTGGCAATCTTGTTGAAAGAGGAGGTAGTTCTAGGAAACTTCTTTTGAAGTTGCATTTGCAGAGCAAGCATACAGTTTTTAATTAGAATGTATTTATTTGGGAGAGGTTCTGGGGGTCTGTCTAAAAGAAATTAAGAAGGAAGGGATTTTAATGCCACTGTAGGCACCCCTTTTGGTGTTGCCACTGAAATTGCTCAAAATGCTATTGTCAAATGGCTTCTTTCACAAACCTTTCATTCTCACAGAAATTATGGCATTTTCACTGCCACTGCCCTGTAAAATGACGTGCTTTACATTGAAAATTTCAGTTTAATTCAGTGTTTGTTATTAATTCAGTATTTCAGTATCTTAATTCAGTACCTACTATGTGCAAAGAACTGAGTGAGAATCTTAGGATAGAGAAATTTGAAAGTCCAATAATTTATTAAGCAGTAACTGTTACATAGATTCTGGATTCGGTAATTAAGGGCTATAATAGCAACTGATTTTCTAGGTCAAAATAACAATGTTTTCATTCCCCAAAGACAAAGTTAGACAGGAATGTCATTAAAACTTAATATTGCATAATAATTTTTTTAAAAACTTTATTTCTTTCAAGAAAGCTTGGCATTGTCTTGGTCAGCACCAGCCTTATGATTTGGGTTTATGATATAAGTAGTATATTAGTTATCTATTACTGCATAAAAAATTACCCCAAAGCTAGGTGACTTAAAACAACAATAATCATATATCAATTCTCACAGCTTCTATGGGTCAGAAATTTAGACAGGGCACAGTGAAGACTGCTCCATGATTTCTGTGCTTCAGCTAGAAGACGTGAAATTTGGATCATCTGAAGTTTACTCTTAGCTGATGTTGCCTGTTGGCTGGGGGTCCAGCTGAAGGTGTTGGCCAGAACACCCATACATGGTGTCTCTTTGTGGCCTGGGCTTCCTCACAACATGGTTTTGTTGAGAGAGAGCACAGTAAAAACTGTCTTTTGTAACCAGTCTCATAAGTAATGCAGCATCACTTGTGCTGCGTTTTATTGATCAAGGCAGTTATACAAATTTTTCTGCAATTTCAGTGCACAGATCCCACCTCTCAATGAAAAAAATGTTATCATCATATGGTAAGAACATGTGGAATGGGGTATGTACTACCATGACCATCTTTGGAAAACATAATATGCTGTAAGCAAGGAAAGAGTTTCAGAGTGTTTCCTGCTGCTGAAAGCTTTAGATTACTCTATCCCCTCTTCTAAATTTGCTGTTAAATGGGGCTGACATTTACTTTCAGTCTTCTGTAAAGTAACTTCAAAAAATTTTATTCAACTATTTTTAAACAAAAAGGGAAAAACTGATTTAGTAAGAATGTAACTGAGCAGGACCCAATGGAGCCTTCCCAGGAGAGATCCTCCACCATGTCCTCCACCTGCCTCTTGTTTGTAAAAAAAAAACTTTAGTCTCCTAGGCCTTCCCAAAGTTCCAAAGAGTAAATTTAATCAGAGAAGTGAGAAAATGCAGAAATAAAGGAAAAGAGTTAAGCAAGGCAAAATAATAACAGTTTAGCCATGAAACAAAGTAAGGACTTTTAGGTCCTCCTGGAGGGCTACAGATGAGATTTTGAGCCTTATCCTTTGACCTATTTTACAGATACTGAAACTCCCACCAGGAAGAAGTTAACTGTATGCTGACCACAGGCATGTAGAACTCAGACCGGTTGGAACAAGAAGGTTGATGATGTTGACTCCCGATTACCTCACCACCAACCAATCAGAAGAATATCCATGTGCTGATCATGCACCCTGCAACCCCCTTCCTCATCCTGTCTTTAAAAACCTTCCCCCTGAAATTCATCGGAATGTTCAGAGCTCAGCTTTTTGAGCATTAGCTACCCATACTCCTTGCTTGGCTTTGCAATAAACACTGCACTTTCCTTCATCACAAACTGGTATCAGTAGATTGGTTTTACTGCACATGGGTAAGTGGACTCAAGTTTGGTTTAGTAACAAGAAGGTAGATGACATGGCAAGCTTTAGCCAGAGTCATCCTGCTGAAAGTTACACTGAGAAAGTTGGATAGGTGGATTGGTTGTTAATGTGTCAATTCAACCTCACTTTCCTTCCACCATGGACTCGTGGTGGCTTACTCCTACTGTTTTAATTTTCTTTACCTTTAGCTACTACTCCCATTATGATTTCTCCTTGGTTCAACTTGATTTTAATTCCTGCTCCTTTATGGCTTTATTCATGCTATTCCCACCACCTAAGATAATACAACCATATTTTTCAAGCTGTTTTGTTGCAAGGAATAGATATTTACTAAATCTAGTTCAATTAACAAATACTTTATTATAGTGTTTATATGGGGCAAATTTTCTGACCCAGATATTCATAGAGCCAGACTTCACTGAAACAAGAGCTAGAAAGAAAGCTTGAAAAAATAAATCAAAACTTTCTTCTTAGAGCTCATATGGTCTTTCTCATCTCTGCTATTTCTATTTTCCCCTGTCTCTTCCCTTCTCTTCCCTTGCCTTCTCCTCTCTTCTCCTCTTCCCTCCACCTCCATGCTTCTCCCAACCTCCCAAAGATGGGGTTGCCCCCCACCCCATTTCTCCCAACAAGCTTCCTCTGGATGTACCAAACCCTGTGTGCTGCCAGCCTCAAATCTATGTCTTAAAGGTCCACCCTTACCACCAGTAGGCAAAAATCTCTGTCTCTTGGGACAAACTCTTGAGAAAGGGAGAGAGTATAAGTGATGACCCCACCCCTGCTAATCAACTGTGTCCAGAAAAGGTTGAGTCACATTTTTAAAATATGGCTGCTACATCTTGTACCTAAGCAGGGAATATGAACAGAGCAGGCACCCCCAAACACTATTCTACATCAATTCCTTCTTTCACAAAGGTTGCTGAACACAATTGGAGAAAAATCTCTCAACTATGAGTACCAGTGCTCTTACTTCCCCTTCCACTAGTATTCTTTCACGCTTGTTCACTTACTCTCTCATACTGTCTCCTTTCCTTCACAATCAAGTTTCAAAGGAATCATCTGTGCTCAATGTTCCTAATTCTTCCCAACTTACTCATTTCAAAAACTAGTGAATGAAGTTTCTGACCTTCCTGTTCTGCTGAGACTGGCCTTGCCATTCCATGCTTGTTGCTCATTCAAGGGGACATCTGACAGTCCTTAGCTTACTAGACATCCCTAAAGTGATTAACTCAATGAGCCATTCCCTTCATCATTCCTGTTATCTTTTTTCTCTTAATAAATCTGTTGTTTGCCCTTTCAGATTACCATCTTTCAGTTTGTGGATTTATTTCAATTTTTATTATTTAATTACGTTCCTTTCTTATCATCATTTTTCCTTTTGCTTTTGGGGGGTTTATTCCAACTTCTTGAACTGACTCTTTATTGATTTTTTAAGAAAATGTTTTATTGTGGTAAAATATACATAACACAAAATCTACCATTTTAACCACTTTTAAGTGTACAGTTCAGTAGCATTAAACACATTCACATTGTTGTATAACCATCACCACCATGCATCTCCAGGACTTTTTGCATCTTCCCAAACAAAAACTTTATACCTGTTAAACAATAACTCTTCATTTTCCCCTGCCCTTGGCCCCTGGTAAGCACTATTCTACTGTCTCTAATTTATTAATTTTTAATATCTCTTTATTTGCTAATATATGAATTTAAGCTATAAATTTTCATCTGAGTATACTTCTGCTGCTATATGTTTTGATATGGTGTAGTTCTTTCACTGTTATCTAAATATTCCATAGTTTCTATCATAATTTCTTCTTAGATCTATGAATTTAGAAGAATGTTTTTTAGATTCCACAATATAAGAATTTTTAAACTTTTGATATTCATTTTTATTATATATTATACTTATATTATTATATTGATATTATGCTATAACTAGAAAGCATGTTCCATATGGTTTTGGTTCTTTAGAGTATGTTGAACTTCCTTTTGGCTTAATATGGGTCAATTTTTAGAAATATTACATGTATGCTTGAAAACAGTGTGAAATGTATCAGAATACCCCATTAACAGTGACTTAGGCAATAAGACCCTTAATTATCTTGCATAACTAGAAATCTGGAATTTGGATGCACCAGGGTTGAAAGAGCAGTAGCTCAATGGTGATACCAAGGACACAGACTCTATTTTTCTGCTCTTCACTCTCCTTGGTCCTCATGCTTGGTCATAAGATAGAGTTGCCCCCATTCCAAACACAACATCATCACACCACAGTTTCAAGCAGAAAAGAAGAGGATAAGAGGCTTTCTCCTCATAAAGCTCTTTTACCTAAGAAGAAAAACTTTCCCCAGAGCCCTACATCAGGCATTCCCTTATGTCTCATTGGTCAAAATGAGTCCCATGGCCATCCCAAGCTGCAAGGGGACTAGAAGGCAAGAATATGGAAAGGAGGAACAAGATAGGCAGGATGCATCCCCTCAGGTGATGGAAGCCTCACTACCTCAGATAAATGTCTCCCTTGGTCAATAAGCAGGAAACAAGCACTGACATTTCTTATATGTGCAGTTAGATACTTGGAACCTAAAAGTGAACTCCTCTCAGAGCCAACTGGCCAGAACTAGTTACATGGTGCAGCCCAATTACAAGAGGGCTGAGAAGTATAGCTTTCCATGTGCGAGGAAACAATGGTGAATATGATAGTGGCTACTACACTATCTATGCAGTTTCTTATTTCTGTAAGTTCTGTAATATTCTTTCTTGGAATACCTTGGCTACAATCAATGAACCTACAATGACACATCATTATCACCCAGAGTCCAAAGTTTACATTAGGGTTCAACACTTGGTGTTGTACATTCTATGTATTTGTACTATTGTATAATAACATATATCCACCATCATAGTATTATACAGAATAGTTTCACTGCAACCTTCTTTTACTGACTTCATAGTTTTTCCTTTATCAGAATGTCACATAGTTGGAATCATACAGTAAATATGATTATTCAGATTGGTTTCTTTCACTTGGTAATATGCATTTAAGTTTCTTCCATGCTATTATACATGGAATTGTTTTCTTAATTTCCTTTTCAACTGTTCATTGTCAGTGTACAGAAAGGCAACTGATTTTGATGTCCTGATTTTGTATCCTACAACTTTGCTGAATTCACTTATTAGTTTTACTTTCATTAGAATTTTGTAGTTTTCCTCATATAGATCTTGTACATATTTCGTTACCTGCTCATTTTTAATACAATGCTCTTACTTCAGAATGGCTTCTAGTCTTCCTTTTATTTCTTAAATCATTATAAACATTTACTTTATAATCTCTTTCAAAATACTCCCTTATTTCTAGTTCTTAGGGTGCTAATTCTGTTGGTTGCACCTGCTGACTCTCCCTTATGGAAGCTTTTTTTCTTTATATGGTTTGTAATTTTTTTCTATTCCATTTCAGAGGAATTTATTTACTCTATAGCCATCATAGGTGTCCTGGTTGTAAAAGTATGGAAGATACACAGTATTTCTAGGCTCATTTCTGCAAATATGTTTCTCTCAATATTATCAATGGCCCTGGACTATTTCTTGGATAATGTATCCTATATCATGCAGATAGAATAAATTTGGGCTTCACACATACATATAGCACAAGCTTGGGATTTTAATTTCCCAGACAGATGCCAAGATTCTTTCCACACATCTGGGACAGAGAGTTTTTCTAGCATTTGAGTATAAGAACTAAGTTGTAGGCTCTATTCAGGAGCATCAGTTCTAGGTTCACTACCTTTCATAGATTTCTTGGCCAAATTTCTTATCTCTGTGTGGGCATTAGGAACCTGGTCCCTTACTCATAAATCCCATAAGTCTCCCTAAGTCAACTTCCTCCATACAAGCAATGGGGTCCATCAGTGCAGCTGGTGCACAGACACTGAAGCCTCCTTCACTGGCCTTTCATCCACACAGAATCACTTGTGTGGACTGATTTGAAGGCTTCAGAGCAGCAACTCAACACAAAGCAACTTCTCCAATCAGGGGCCTAAAATTCTACTTCTAAAGATTAATTTTTATGGAATAAGCATTGACCTTACACTATTCTCTTTCCATAGACAATATTCTAAACAGACTTGTTTTGGAGACAGTACCTCTGGGAACATTTTTCAGAATGACTTAGGGATACATCCAGTCAAATATATTGTCCCCATCGGTACTCATTTGTTTGGTGAGATAAATAAATTCACATATCAGTGTAAATGACAAGGAGGGAAATGAGCAGGAAGAAGAAAGAGGAGTCATTTTACAGATTGTCAAGACGCAGGCACTGAAAAAACATTTTAACAAAATTAAAATGAACACTGTTCCTAAGAGGGAAGTAGTATACACCTCTTGGTTCTTGCCTATGCAGCAAGAACCCTCTTTTCCAGGGTAACCCACTCATGCAGTCTAGGTAGAGATGATACTGGAGGGGCAAATGACACAGGCCTAGCCAACTAGTATGAACCATTCCACTAGCCTCAGTTGGTCCACAGATGGGGTTTTTCTGCTGGAGCTGACAGGGAAGATGGTCTCTTCCACCGAGGTTGATACATTAGAAGGATTTGAGTCTGTGGTTGCCTGCAACCATTTTTGCTCCACATGGAGAGAACTTGGTGAAGAATGACACAGGAGAAATACACAGAGCCAAGAGATGGAAAGAGAGTACAAAGGAGACTGCTATGTGCTCACTCTTCCCTCTGGTCACACAGTGAAACTGTATTTCTGTCTCCCTTGCAGACAATTGTAGTTATATGACTAAACTCTGGTCAGTGACAGTGATCCTCCAGGCTGTCCCCCACTCCCACCCCAACATCTATCTGTTGGCTAGACGTCAAGTGTCCAGCAGAGGACTCTGAGGCCCTTGGAGTAGCAGGCTAGAAGATGAAATGGGCTTGAGGCCCTTAATCATCATATGGAAGGCCATTCACTGAACATGCTCATTAAACTGTTATGTATACAGAAATAAACTTCCATTGTGTTGAGCTACTGAGATTTGGGGGTTGTTTATAACAGCATTTAGCCTATCCTGATTAACAGATAATACAGAGACCTACTGACCTTGTTTGAGTCCATAGAACCATCTAGGCTTGAAGCTAACTACTCCCCTGGGAAATCCTTTTGTTTAAGTTGGTTTGAATTAGGTTTCAGTTTCTTGCAACAAGAAGAGTTCTGACTGACACAGAGTACAAGAGGAAATGTGTAAAAAAAAAAAAAATTCAATAGTACCTTAGTGTATTATAATATACTTATAATCTAGAAGTATATAATATATACTTATTATATGTGTGTATATACAAGTGTATAATATATTCTTATATATACATATAAATATATAACTGTGTAAACTGAGTTACGAAATCATTTTGGGAATTCCCTGGTTGTCCAGTGGTTAGGACTCTGCGCTTCCACTGCAGGGGGCCCCGGTTCGATCCCTGGTTGGGGAACTAAGATCCCACAAGCCACGTTCGATCCCTGGTTGGGGAACTAAGATCCCACAAGCCAAATTTTTAATAAATAAAGTGTCAGTTTTTAAAAAAAAATCATTTTGCTTTCTAAGAGAGAAAGTAGAACAATATTAAAGTTGTGAGCACCTCAGAGCTATTGTCAATTCAAATATTTCTTGAATTCTATAGGCCAGGAAATTTTTCCTCCAACTCAGACAATGACTTTAAATAATAGTTACATTGTTAGTTGTTGAAATAATATGCCATAGTCTTTTTCTCCTCAATCATTAATGTATAATATTCCAATAGTAATTTATCACCAAGTCAGATAGATCAATATGTGAGAATACAAAGATAAACCCTAGCCTTGTAAATTTATACATTTAGATAAGAAAATCAGAGACAAAAAGGAGTTTAGAGATCATCTAGTCCAACTCTTTCATTCTACAGATGAGAAAATTATGGCCTAGAGAGGTGAAAGTACTTGTCTAAGTTCACACAGTAAACAGGTGGCAAAACCAAAGTTACAACTCAGATATTCTAAGAGAGGAAGAGAACCAAAGTACAGGAGAGAGGGGGCATCACTGAAAAGTAAAGAACCTTAGCTAGGAGGAGGAAATGAGATCCAGAGCACAAATAGAGAAATTAGCCTTAGATTTAAGGTTGGATATCTCTTACATTTAAGATAGAAGAAAAGGGTGGGTATGAATACAGATAAAAGTTTGTTAAGGGTCTAAAGAAGTTGCATTCACCATAAATACCATAGTTTGCTGTTTTGTCACACTGTCTCTCTGATCTCCCTTAAGGCAGGACCTATAGTCTCTTGAAAGGGAGAACACCTCAGGAGCCTGGGAGAAAGGGCACAGAAAAAAATCCCAGAGTTGTGGACAATGAACTTTGCCAACATCACAGCTTAGCTGAGGCCCACTCTCAATAACAAAAAGTTCAGGAATTCGAATCAAGCCAAGGAAACTTTAGACCTACTCTGGTGGACAGACTGACCAAGCACATGAGAATAGGGTTTACGGAGTAAATGCATCCCTTGGGATGAAATAGGGAGGGTACTATAAACAGAGACAAGTCCTACCAACAGCCAGACAGCTGGTAACAAAGGCCAGGCTGCACAAAGTCTTTCTGGCTGCCCTTTTCCATACGAGTAAGAAAAGCATACATCTCTGTTGGGTGTGAGAGTGATCTGGCTGCAACATCTGTCATGCCATTGATTGCCAGGCTGGCTTCATTCGTTCTGGCTGGCTAGGCTAGAGTCTCCTTTCTTCCTTATCTTTCCAAGTACATCTCTTCTCAAACTGCGTGATCTGTCAAAGAAGGCATGCTTCTCTAATAGGGTGGACCATTCTCCAGAGAATATGCTTATTATCAGGAAATAACCCAACTTGACTTAAAGGCCCCTAAATAATCTTTTACTTCTGACATATTTTTTTCACCCTAAAGGATTATCTTTAGTGCCAGCAGCACCCAGCATGGCTAAGGCCTCACAGGAAAAGAGGTTCCAGCTCTGGAATTAAAGATTCAACAAGCAGAGTCCAAAGACTTTCACACTTTCAACTAGGATGGAAAGCCTACAAAATTAAGGACATGGAACAAATAACAGCTATGAGGACGTTGTAAGATGTCTTGACCTTTGTGCTTCCTTTGCATATATGCTGGGGAGGCAACACAGCTTCATGGGCTTTAAAATCATTATAGTATGTCCCAGGTCCTCTTGTCTTCATACTCTACTGACTTCAGTTACCATCTACATACAAAAGATTTCCTGTCTAGAACTCATTCTAGAACTCCTGACACTCATGCCTAATTACCTACAAAACCCTTCTACTTTATTAACACTTAGGCTCAAAAAATATTTATTTGGCATCTACTATGTGCCAAGGAATGTCTCAATCTGAGCTTACTATCTTCAATCTCCTCAAAGGAAAACTGGATGAAATCTTGGGCCCTACACCAGAGTTTCAGATTGGGCTAAAATCAGAAGCATCCATAGAGTGTCAAGTGCTATCCCAAGCACTTCCACCTATGCATCTCGTTTATTCTTCACACTAATCCTATAAGAAACATTACTTCCATTCAACAGGTGAGAAAACAGATATATAAAGTAGGTGTTTTCAAGAGTTTTAAAAAAATATGTCTCTGTTTTATTTTATTTACTTATTTTTTGGCCACGCTGCATGGCATGTGGGATCTTAGTTCCCCGACCAGGGATCGAGTGCCCCCTGCATTGCAAGTGCGGAGACTTAACCACCTGACCACTGGGGAAGTCCCCCAAGATTTTTCGATTTCAAGGACATTTCAAAAAATATTCAGGGAAGTCACATAGGACGACTAACTGTTTATTTTGGCAAATAGGAACACTGAACAAATCATTTACTATAAATTCACAGAAGATAGGCTATATTACATGGAGGAAGCTGAAATGGATATTACCAAGTAAAAGAAGCCAATCTGAAAAGGCTACCTACCATATGATTCCAACTATATGCACATTCTGGAAAAGGTAAAACTACAGGGACAGTAAAAAGATTAGTGGTTGCGAGGTGGGAGGAAAAGGGATGAATAAGTGGGGCACAGAGGATTTTTAGGGCAGTTGAAACTACTCTGCATGATACTATAATGGTGAATACATGTCAGTATACATTTGTCCAAACCCATAGAATGCACAAGACCAAGAGTGAACCCTGATGTGAACTATGGACTTTGGGTGAAAATGATGTATAAATGTAGGTTTATCAGTTGTAACAAATGTATCAGTCTGGTGGGGGATGTTGATAATGGGGGAAAGTTCTGCATGTTGGGTGTGCAGGGATCATATCAGAAATCTCTGTACCTCCTTCTGAATTTTGCTGTGAACCTAAAACTACTCTAAAAAGCTTTTTCCTTACAAAGAAAAGATAGGCTATATATATTGATATATATATACATATATATGTATGTAATACATACACATATATATGTATGTGTATATATATATAAATTTTATATATATATGGGAATATAAATAGTTCTTTCAATTCAATAAATTTAGCTTTATGGAAAATTTATATTGTCTTTCTTTTTTTTTTGCTGCCAGCCAGTGAAAACCTTGTCATAGGCCCTGGATTTGGGGACTACTCATTTGAGTTACTTGCTCAGGGCTCCTGGATTAACGGATAAGTAGTTATAACGGCTTCCTGACATTTGCATAAATAGCAAGGTTACATCTCTCTTCTCCAGCCATCTTTCCAGATACCCTGTGTTGAGCAAATTAAATTATGTTTCCTTTCCTTAAATGATGTGAAAAACACAGCAGTGCGGGCTTTACCTTAGGGGAGCTTTAGCTCATACAGTGGGGTTACTTTCTATTTAAAAAAGAAAAGAAGGATCATCTATGGCCTTGCTTCAGAGACAGAATAATAATTTCTGTTGAATATCATTTTGTCATAACTATATTTTGTGAAAATTATAAGGTTTTTCACAGTATTATCAGAATAAATAAGAAATCAGTTGACCAGGGCTTAAAATTTTAGTTTTCAGAGTAAACACAGTAATAATTTTCAAATCATAGACAAAATCTTCCAGTTTGTTAGAAACAATAAAAAGTAGTTTTATATGTACTTTCTAATACTGAAATGAACTGATTTTTTTTAAACTATAGCAAAATTTAGAATTTAAACACTACCCACTATCCCCTACCTAAAAGTCCTTAAAGAAGTCAAATAATACTGCTTGCTAGACCTAGCCTATTGGACTCTAGGCTCATTAACATTAAAAAATATATAATTTACTATTTGGAGTGACAGGCATATTATGCAATTAATTTTTTGGTAATAAAATACAATTCAGTGAAGAAAGCAAGGCCAAAATTAGCAATCAAGGTGAAATAGAAAGGTAGAAAGAAAACTATAAGCAATGATGTGACTAACATATTTAGAGTCGTGATTATTGTGATAATTATACTACATTTTTGGTCTAAGTTAAAACACCTTAGAAAAAAATTTATTTTTGTATGTCAAAAAAAAGGTCAAATATCACAATTCCATACAGCTCCAACTAATATCTCACAGTCCTCAGTATATTTTAATCAGGTTTTTGGAAAATGTAGCACTCATTTTTATTCAGGAAAATTAAGGGGTCCTGTGACTTGGCTTTATGCCAAATTATCACAGGGAATCAATAACAGTACTAGAAATATAACCTAATGGAATAAAAGAATTATTAATTACACTAATTCAATAGCACTTACTGAGTGCCTACTATATGCCAGGCAAAGTTGCGGAAGTGTGTGTCCTTGGGGGGAGTGGACAGGATGAGAAATGGGCATAGTGGGGGAGCAATGTGACAGGTTTTACAGAGATTTAGACATTTGAAGTTTTCCAAACAGAGAGTTTAACCTTGGAAAGACCAAAAGAAAGATGTAAGACTACCTCTTTTTTATTTTTACTTCTATTTGTCAGTGAAGTATTTGTTTCTGTTATCAACAGAAACTGATTAATGAAGAGGTGCTAACTTAATCGAGTTATGTATATGAATTCCCCAGAAAAGCCAGGCTTAGCAGGTAGTTTCATATGCTAAGATCAACAACCAAAGCACTTTCTGTCAGGGACTTCAGCTGAATGAACAGTTTCATGAACTGACATTGTGGCAAAATATTAGCTTTAATAATGAATCTGCTAATTCTTCTTCCCTGTCTTGTTCAACATTACATTCCCATTACAGCAAATAATAAGCCCTCAATAAATATTTGTTAAATGAACTAAGTAGCTGGTGTTTGGTCTTTGATTATAGCATAATAATTCATGCCAGATAAAATAAGTTTGCCATACTTATTGATTACATATAAACTTTTTAACAAATAGTGTGAATTACCATACATTCAATTCTAACTTCTTCCCCCACCAAATAACACCATTCATTATCTCTCAATCCGATTTTTTCAAGAAGATCAAATCTATGTAAAGTATTAAATTCACAAATGTTAGCAAATTATTTTAAATATTCTTTTATTGAAACATCCTAGTTTGTATATTATACTTTGTATGTGTATTTTTTATACTATAAATATAATCAGGGCTTCCCTGGTGGCGCAGTGGTTGACAGTCCGCCTGCCGATGCAGGGGACACGGGTTCGTGCCCTGGTCCGGGAAGATCCCACATGCTGCGGAGCGGCTGGGCCCGTGAGCCATGGCCGCTGAGCCTGCGCGTCCGGAGCCTGTGCTCTGCAACGGGAGAGGCCGCAGCAATGAGGGGCCCATGTACCGCAAAAAAAAAAAAAAAAAAAAATATATATATATATATATATATATAATCAGAGCTACATGTATACAAAAATTCTCTGTTTCCTTTTATTGCTTACAATACAGTACTATATGGCTACTACATAAAATTGTTATAAGAATTAATGAATTATACAAGAAAGGAATTTTAAATATAAAAGAGCATATTCTAAGTGAAAACATTATTATAATAATTCTACCTCCTTGCCCAGTTATAAAACACAAGAATCATTTTATAAGGCTACTTGTATATTAATTTCCAAATGGTCTGATTAAAGAATGTTTTAATCTGTATTTTAGGCAAAATAGAAAATCGAATTTTAACATGTTATCAAGTGATTGAAAATAAAAGCACTGTCAATTTAAGTATTTCAACTGCCATAGTTCTATAGGCCAGATAATAATTTTAAATAATAGCTACATTGTTAATTGTTGAAATAATATGTAATAGTCTTTTTTTCTCCTCAATCATTAAAATCATATAATATTCCAATAATAATTTATCACTAAGACAGGTATTTTTCTAAGTAATGTTTCACCAAACCACATTTTGTTTCTGATGTCATCTGCTGAAATCAATCCATGTTATAAAATGACACATTGGCTAAAAACTTGATAAACTTTGGAATGAAGTTCACCGACATGCTACTAAAAATAGGCCCTTTTTAATTTTTTCAACAAATTTAATACGAGCATGGTGATAGAAATACATTAGGATAAGAGAAATTCACCCTACATTAGTTTTTAATGAATCTTAGATATCACAATTCTTTCATATACCAAATTTTAATTAGTTTTCAAAAATAATAACTACCATCTCTTGAGCAGTTACAACATGAATGATACCATGCTAAGCACTTTACATGCTTTACTTCATAAAATATTCACAACTTTAACATATTCATTAGTGTTCCCATTGTATAGAAATGAAACTGAGACTCAGAAGGTTAAGAAATTCATTCTCAGTAGAAGAATTAGTATTTGAATACCTCAGGTCTATCTGACTACAAAGCCCATAGTCTTAAACAACCATCCAATGTTAAGAAAAAAGTCCTAAATATAGAGAAGTGGAAAGTCAGCAAAGTTGAAATACAAAGTTAAATTGGATGTGAAAAAAAAGATATTGCTAATTATTAGAGATGGAAATGTAAACCACACTAAGAGTCTCAAAGATACATTTACAAAATAAGTGAGACAAATAAATTTTCATTTTTAATAAATCAACTACTTTTGGCAATATTTTTAAGATGATTGCAGAGAATAATCCTTTCCAAAGTCTCCTGATGAACACATTTTTCATTCTCAGCTAAAAACTCAAGTTTTTTTAATAGTCAAAATTTTCACACCTGTGTGGTGGGTTTCACTAATTAATGTACATTTTTAAGCATTTGATAACAAGTTATCAAATATTTGTGAGGAAATAA
The DNA here is from genome assembly GCF_005190385.1 of Monodon monoceros. Classification (NCBI taxonomy): domain Eukaryota; kingdom Metazoa; phylum Chordata; class Mammalia; order Artiodactyla; family Monodontidae; genus Monodon; species Monodon monoceros. The sequence goes on along the minus strand of NW_021703774.1, from coordinate 127,264,046 downwards.
AGTATGCCTATTTAAGCTTTAAACCATCATTTGTCCTCCACGGGAAATTAAGTTATTTTCACGTCTCAAAAAATTCATGACATACAATTAAAAAACAACAAACAAAAGTCACATTTTATAAGGCAGCAATTATGTTCATATGGTACCAGTATAATTGAAAGACAGAAGACATTTCATTCGTTAGTAACACAGAATTTCTTCTAGTGGGTTTCCTCAAGCTCATTAGATATTCCCTGGCTGATTCTCCTAAGTAATTAGATTTTAACAGGATTTTCAACAGATCAGAGCAATCTCTGTGGGTGCCAATAGAGAAGAGTCCCCCTCTGGCCTTACTAGCAGGGCAGAGCAGATAACATCCAGGCTGGGAGTTAATAGGACAATTACTGGCCTCTTTTAAATGAGTTACATTAATGCACTTAAGCTAAATGACTCTATATATGCATTAAATATTAACATCTGCAAAGTATGAAATCATGATATGCAATCAAGTTTTGTTGTTTTAATTTCCCCAAAGAAAGATTTCAATTGTTTGTATAAATGCCTTTAAACACTGTGTATTGGACATTTTTAGGGTATAGAATAAAAAGTTGGAAAGCATTCTTTTTTTAATATATATATAAATTTATTTTATTTTTATTTATTTATTTTTGTCTGCATTGGGCCTTTGCTGCTGCGCGCGGGCTTTCTTTAGTTGCGGCGAGCGGGGGCTACTCTTCGTTGCAGTACACGGGCTTCTCATTGCGGTGGCTTCTGTTGCGGAGCACGGGCTCTAGGTGCACAGGCTTCAGTAGTTGTGGCTCGTGAGCTCTAGAGTGCAGGCTCAGTAGTTGTGGCGCACGGGCTTAGCTGCTCCGCAGCACGTGGGATCTTCCCAGACCAGGGCTTGAACCCGTGTCCCCTGCCTTGGCAGGCGGATTCTTAACCACTGTGCCACGAGGGAAGCCCCAAAAAGCATTCTTCTCACTTAAGAGTCCTAAAATATACTGACTTTTAGGATGCCACCTCTGGCTATGATGGAGTAACTAAAAAAACAGACAAATATATGAAATAATAGTTTTCAGACATGGGACAACAGGCAAGGAAGAGAAGGCAAAATAAATGAGGTGGTCTCCCTAAGCTGAGAGACAGAGTTGAAAATGTGGGGAAGCCAGGTGTATAGAATCACAGGAAGAGTACCATGGAGGAGACGGCACCAGAGCACCAAAAAAGAGAGCTCTGAAGATCTACAGAGTCTCATGTTGAGTGTTGATAAGCACACACATACAAGGAAACTACCCAAGGTTGGAAAATGAACCATGGGAAAGAAGCAGACGGAACAATTTTCTGAGCCCACACAGGACTGGGAATAGTTCACATCCCCAACAGCCAGGGCTAAAAACAAAACAAAACAAAAACACCCTCATAATATATAAAGCAACAGGTAAAAAACTCAGAAGGATAATGTCTCAGTAGTAGGCAAGTTAGCCCTAGACTAAAAGTTGCTCTAGTCCTCCCTAACAAAGTTTAAAAGCAAATCTCAAAAGGATCAACCTATTTCCAAGTTTTTTGAATGCCCTGGAACAAAGCTTAAAAATATTTATAGGAACATAAAAGAATCCAGCACTAAACAACATAAAATTCACGATGTCTAGCACCCAAATTCACGAAGTCACACAAGAAGCAGGAAAATATGCCCCATAATGAGGAGAAAAATCAATCAATAGAAACAGACCCAGAAATCAAACAGATTAGAAATTACAAGAAAAGAACATTAAAACAGCTATTATAAATACACTCTATATGTTCCAGAAGAAAAAGGAAAGCATAAGCACAGTTAAGGAGAGACATCAAAGATATAAAAATGACCTAAATCAAACTTCTAAGAGTGAAAATTACAATGTCAAAGATGAAAAATACACTGGATAGGATTAATGGTAGTTTGACACTGGAAAAAAAAAATGAACAGAGCACCAGTGAGCTGTGGGACACCTTCAAGCAGCTTAATATGTGACTAATTGGAATCCCAGAAGGAAAAGAGAGAAAGGAAGGGAAGAGAAGAACTATTTGAAGAAATAATGGCCAAAAAATCTCCAATGTTGATGAAAGTCATATACTGAAGAAACATGAAGCTACACCAAGGCATATCATAAATCAAGTAGCCTAAAGCAAACTGACTTTAAAATGCATTTTAGATACATTTTAAATGTTTTCAGCAAAAAAATACCGCAAGATTTATTGGTTCAGACCTGATCCAAAGTCAGACTTGTGCTTGGCTCCTAAGACATTGGCCCATAACATTTTCTACGAATAATTTTTAAACTAATGTAAACAGTCAATTTTGCCACTAAGTATGAGAGATATTTCAGAAGCTTTATATTGAATTCTATCCTTTACTTTTTGACTTTATAAAGTGATGTTTCCTATCCTTATTGTCATTATAAGGTTACCTAGTCTTATACCCCAAAACAATACATAAAATACCAAATTGGGCCCCCACAAGTGCAGAGGCAAGAGCCTGAACCAGACAAATAAGTGCTGGGGAGCACTACCAACCCTCAGTTGGTTTTTACTCACTTGGATAAAAGAGGGCATAAGATCAGTAAGAGAATCTTCCCACTTATCAGGTCCTAACAAAATCACCATGAACTTAGTGGCAAGTTCGGGTCTTCATAATCCAGAGAGAAACGGAGCTCGTGTACATGGAGGGTCCTTACAAAGAGGTGATAACTACTTGTAACTTTTTCTTTCATGAGAATCAAGCTAGAGGCTTAGGTTAGACTGCAAGGAGAAAAAATTCCTGACATTGGAATAGATTAAAAACAAAAAATGAATTTTCTTAAAGTTTTTAATTCAGGTTCTGTCCTGGATAATCCTTGTAAATTCTGGCATACACCTGACCTGTCTTTTCTATGAGTCTGTGAACACTTGATTGTTTAAAATAATAGTTCACCTTCTTAGGCTGAGCCACAAGCCCCACTAACTCTCAAACAGCTTGGAGCATGTCTGTAGCCCACCAAATGCAGGATATTCAGATAGCCTTTTGTGTTGAATTTCACCTCTCTGTTCATCCACAAATCTATTTCCATAATTCTATTCTCCCTTACGCAGTTTTCAAATGTCTATATCTTGCTTTATGTACTTGAAATATTCCAGAGATCTTAGGTCTAAACACAACCTTTTTCCAATCTAATTAAACTTAAAGGGCATTTGGGGAACTAGTTATTTAAAAGAATTCTTTGAATGAATTAATCATCTTCTGAAATTTTGTATCTAAATCTGATTGTTATATATCAAATTTGCTTAACACAGGTACATAGAACTAAACCGTTAGTATTATTTGCAGATCTGGATGGAAGGGAATACCTTACATAATTTACTGAGTACTATCCATGGACACTGGAAAATGTCAGTATCACAAAGATATACAGAGATAACAAATCAATGAGTTTTAGAAAATGGGTTGAATCAAGCTGGCCAAATAGATTATATTAGTCATAATGAGACCCACATGAGAACCAGCATTTGCAAATACCTCAAGGAAATCAAACAATTTGCCTAAAGGAATTATAATAGACTCTAGCTTCCCTTTCCTTAACACTTCTGGAAAATTTTCAGGCCTGTTTTATACAATGAACTTGAAATTCTTATCAAAGAGGCCTATTTATAGATTTGACTGATCCAGTGGACATTTCAGTATGTCCTACTAAAACATAGAATGTTGAAAGTACGCAAAGACAAGAGTAATACACATGAAAGAGGGTATAGGATAATATAGTCCCGTGGCTAACTATGATTTTTGAACCACCGGAAAGCAGAACTAAAACCTATGACTTGAAGTTGCAGGAAGACACATTAGGCCCCAATATAAGACTAAACTTTCTAACAATCTGAGCTAAACAAAGATCAATTTCCCATCACTCTAAATGTGCAAACATTGAATGGCCATTTGCCAGGGATTTTGTAGATTGGATTCAAGTGTTGTATAGGAGATTTAATTAGACAATATTTAAAAATCTAATCTTTAAGTATCCCTAAACATTCAGATGATCTAATTCTATGATCTTAAAAGCTTTGGTGGTCACACAAGGAACTTCCTTTCCCTTAATTTCTCTATAGGATGATTGTAATACCTGTCCCTTTCTTACATATAGGAAATACTGTACTGGAAGAATACCTAGGGTATCTGGCTCAATTATTAACTTGTTGGGTGACTTTGAACAAACCACTTAATAGTCCTTGGTTTTTGTTTTGTTATCTGCAAGTGTGGTCTGGGGGTTCTAAAGACATGCCCTAAGAGTTCACTTTATATATAGATTTTGATTCTCCAAGTCTCTGACTCTAGCTGTATATCAGCCTGGCACCTTGCTAGAATAACCAGCCAAAATTCTATGCTTCTGGCATTCAGAAAAATGTAAAATCTCTAACACTATAATTCCATGTTCCTGATATGGGAAATCCTACAGTCATTAACCAACTGTTTGCCCCACCTATAGCCGTTCATGGTAGCCAATCACAAAGAAAGGTCTCATTCCTGGTGTTCCAGGGGTTAGGACTCAGTGCTTTCACTGCTGGGGCCCAGGTTCAATACATGGTCGGGGAACTAAAATCCCATAAGCTGCGAGGCATGGCCAAAATAATTAATTAATTAATTAATTATTTTAAAGAAGATTGTATTATCTGTTTTACATTTCTGATAAGAATTATATTGTCCCTGCTCCCAAAGCAGCAATTTGTACTATAATCCTAAGAAAGAGCAAATAGATGAACTCCAAGTTCGTATCCATTACAATATTTTAGAATATTAGTTGTATCATTTACTGCTACTTCTAAAATAAATACACAGAGAATATTACCAAGAGACACGTTAAATGAATCACTCTGAGAAAAATGCCAAATACAGCACAGAAAAATGACTAAAACTAATTCTTTTCTTACAGCAACTCATCAAAACTGACTATCTAGTCATTTTCATACACCTAACTCTGAGTTGAAAAATTCAATCTCATTAACTGAAAAAACTCTCCCACCAGCTTAATATTCTCTGTCTAGTGCCAACATTATATTCTTTTGCAGTCTGATTAGAGATAGGCCCATTTTTCTCTTAACCTTTTATGCATTTGATCCAAAAAAACTGTACTTGAAAAACAAAATCAAAATAAAACTGAATTCTTATTTGTTACCAGAGGATTGGTTGGTTGTGAAATCTAGTCGCTGAAAATTTGAAGTCATAATGGAAAAATCAACATTTCTTGTTGTGCAATGCCCACTTCATGCTGTTTTCTGCCTCTAGAAGATGTTTTCTTAAGGGAGTGAGACCACAATCAGACATAATTCAACTTTCCTATCTGTCATCTAGAAATATTCAGGTAAGAGAAAAAGAACTAAGGATGGTCAAATATCAAGAAAACCCTACCACCAGTAACTATTAGATTCAGAAATGAATAAAAATAATGACATATGTATGGCACTTTAAACATTTCAATGTATTAATGTCCATGGTTTCACTTGATGTACTGGTAACCTTATGAGCTAACATAAGGCATTAACTCCCATGCATAGGAAGGGGAAATGAGACAGAAATCATTTGCCTGGTCACACAATGAGCCTGCTATGGACTGAATTGTGTCCCCCCACCAATTCATATGTTGAAACCCTAACACCAGTGTGACTGTATTTAGAGATAGGGCCAAAAGGAGGTAAATAAAGTTAAATGAGGTCATAAGGGTGGGTTCCCAGACATGATAGGATTAGTGTCCTTATAAGAAGAGACACTAGAGAGTTCACTCACTCTGAGTGCAAACAAACAAGAGGTCATGTGAGCACATGGCAAGAAGGCCACCACCCACAAGCCAGGAAGGAAGTCCTGTCCAGAAACCAACCTTGCTGAAACTCTAATCTCAGACATCTAGGCTCTCGAACTGTGAGAAAAGAAATGTCTGTCGGTTAAGCCACCCGGTCTATGGCATTTTGTTATGGCAACTTGAGCTAAGACAGAGCTAATGATCATGAAACTTCTCTGAGAACCAGTCTCCTTACTTTTAGTCTTGTGCTATGTCAATATAATATAATGGCCAGCATTGAACTACTGAGAATGATCACTTGAATTTCAAGCAATTTTTCCTGAACTTATAATTGGGGCTGCCCCAAGCGGCTGTCTCTTCATCTAGCAAGTAACAGAAGTATTACTATAATGAAAATACCCTTCAGAGGGGGAAAAATGCAATAATCATCATAAATGTGCAACAGATCCTATGGATTTCTCTTTAGCAATAAACTTTTAAACTAATTCCTTTTTTAAAAAAGTCCTCTTGTTATTGAGGAATGGTTTTTTTCTTATGCCTAATGTTTCCTTCCTATAAAGACAGCTAAGCCCTGTCTCTTCCCTTTACTCATTTGAACCTAACTGATAAAACTTTATAAAGAATGCTCACATTGGCTTAACTCTTCTTTCTCTTGAGATGAGCCTATCCAAAGTAAGCACAAATTCTTTGCTTTTCCATGTTAAAAGTCTTACCTATGCCGTCCTTCCATGTAAGAAAGCCCAGGACTTAGTGGGTAAGTATACCTAATGTCAGGATTTTGCTAGAAAGCCTATTTGGCTCCCACACTAAGCCAACATAGCCTGTATCAGTAATAAAGATGCTATTTTGGCCTCAGCATTTACTCTCTTTACAAAATCTCTCAAATTACTCGGAAAGAAGAGCAGGGTGTTATCTAATGCAAGTCATTTCATAGAGCACCAGCATAACTGCAGGACAAACTTTTTTTTTTTTTTTTTTTTTTGCAGTACGCGGGCCTCTCACTGCTGCGGCCCCTCCCGCTGCGGACCACAGGCTCCAGACGCACAGGCCCAGCGGCCACCGCCCACGGGCCCAGCCGCTCCGCGGCACGCGGGACCCTCCCGGACCGGGGCACGAACCCGCGTCCCCCGCATCAGCAGGCGGACTCCCAACCACTGCGCCACCAGGGAAGCCCAGGACAAACTTTTGATTTCAATTGTCTCTACCATTTGAGAAGCCAGGAGAAAACATGAACCTTAATGGAGGTGGAATTATCCTTGCTATGACTGCAGTAAACGTTTGCTGAAGGGGGAAAAAAATGGAAAGGGAAGATATACCATGCAGTTTTAATGGAAAGCCTACTTCTGCCATATACATTAGAGAAATTGTTCAAGAACAGTTCATCCATGTGAAAATATTAGCACTGTAATTCTGCCAAGGTCAGTAAGACCTAGTGATTTGCTGAGATATCACCTTCATTTCACCAGGTAAATAAAGGCTCCTTTTTCAGTATGTCCTATCTAAGAAGGCACTCCATAGCAACAGTTAAATTACGAATACAGCACATATGTTCCATACCATATCATTTACAGCACAATTTAGCATAGACATAATGCTTTGTAACAAACTACAATACCATTCACAAAATGCATTTAAATAGCATAATTTAGTTCATTAAATTCAGTCATTTACAGTAAATCAAAATCATCACAGGAATTGAAGAGAGTACACAGTTGTTTGTTTGAATAGTTAAGCTAGGTAAGTCAATTTCTTTTTGAAGGTCAAGGCCAGAGTTATTTCCATTTTCTGTTATAAAAAAGATACAGCTGGTGTCAAAAGATAATTTAATGTCACCTCAAAATGATCAACCCTCTTTTCTTTCCTCCCCCCTCTCTCTCTCTCTCCTGGTTGCATATCTTATCCCTGCCACTCCTAAAATATATCCGATTCTCCGAAAACATTTTACATACTAGTTAACTAGAAGGTGTCTGCAGATTTCACAAAATCTCAAATGGACAATTTCTTTACATTTTTAACCAAAACACGTACATTTGGCCCTGAGAAAGGTTCAAACACTAGAGCACAGTACACGTCATCATCGGCTTATCCGCCTGCTTTTCATGCCATATTGTAATCCCCTTGTGGGCAGGAGCCTAGTCAATCATATTTAGATTCCTACAACCTAGCACAGTGTTTGTTGATTGTAAATTCCTTGAAAGCTAGGATTCGTTCTTTTATTTATCTGTTTTTATTCCTTCTGGCGCCTACCATAATGCTTTCCACAGACACAGTAAACATTCATTGATTTAAAAACCTCACTGGAGGGGCTCACCTAAGGATATATTTTATAAGCACACAAATTCAGTATATTTTTTATCGTCTTAGTAAACCAGTGCCTAGAAAGACAAAGGCAGAGTAAGAAAAGAGAGGACTTCTCCAGGATCTAACACAAACTTTTTGACCTCTCTGATTGTTGCACAGTCCAACGTACTCTGAGCAGAATCACATTCCAGGCGGCCACAACTGTCTCCACCTTTCAAGTCTTTCTCTCAGCCTTTGCATGAAATGCTTTCAGCACAAACTCAGCAGTAATCAACAGTATGAGGATTTCAGCTCGAGTGGACCTGCCTTAAGGTTAATGCAATCTACACAGCATTCATGGGCTCAGCATTTACCTAGACGTTCCATAACCCTATATATGCCTTGCCCTAGGTACTGTGTTAATTGCAGAGGATACGGACTCAAGTAAGACCTGAACTCCCTCCTCAAGCTGCTTAGAATCTAGCGGGGCACACCATCAACAATGCAGTGTCTGAGGTAAGCACAAGTGCTCAGAGAGAGAGAGAGCACACTATCTTGATAACAAAAAGATAGCACTCCCCACCCCATGTGAAGAACTGATTTCCACTCTCAGCCCTTTATGAGAGGGCCAGTGATACACTGGAGGAAGTTTAGAAGGAGAGCTGTCAGATGGAAGGGCTGCCTTCTCACATTTCCTCCCCTCAGGCTACCCTTCCCCTTACTTAAAAAGGAGGGAGAGTGGGAAAGAATGTTGGAAGATTAAGGGGGAAATTTTTTTAATTGAGAGTAACTGTTCTTGAAATTATCTGAGTATTGCTAAGGTGAGTATTGCTGGTTTGAGGAACCAAGTCAGAGTCCATTACCATGGACAGCCTTTAATTGTATTAACGCCCTACACTGAGAATATCAATAGCTCCACAGAGACCAAGCAATAAAAAACAAACTCCTTAGATTGCATTAAAGACCTCTGTACTCTGGCTTCAGTCTTGTCTCTCTCAGTATCAGAGACTGCTAGTTTCCTCCAATATCCATTTCCCCCTTCCTCTATCAGTAATAAAAATTTTAGCTAGAAACACAGTCACCCAGAAAAAAAATTGTTCCCCAGCTTCCCTTGCAGTTAGATGTGGCCATGTGACTAAATTCAGGCCAACAGGACACTAGTGAAAATGTCAGTAGGAAAATTCTGGGAACCTAAAGAGACAGTGGATGCGTACCTCATCCTGCCCACTGGGACATGCCATGCCAATCCTGGAATGCCCACCTCCAGATTTTTAATTAAAAGGGAAATTATTTTCTATCGTATTTCAGACACCGAATTCAGCCTCTATTTGAACATTCTGTTATTGGCAACCTCCCTTTCCCCCAGGTCCTCCTCTGGTGGCCTGCTATGAGCCAGGCGCTGTGCTAAGTCTCTAAATACCTCACCTCACTTCAATCCTCACAAATACCCTGTTAGGTAGCTACTATTATTAGCTTTGTTTTACAGATGAAGAAACTGAGACTTAGAAAGATGAATTTACTTGCTAACAAGAGGCAAAGCCAGGTTTTTGAACCCAGGCAGTTTGTCTCCAGAGGCTACGCTTATAATCTCTATAACAACACTGTCCTTTCCACAGGGATGGAAGCGTTCTATGTCTGTGCTGTCTAATACGGTAGGCACTACCCACATGTGGCTGTGAAGCACTTGAAATATGGCTAGTACAATTGAGGAGCTGAAATTTCTATTTCATTTAATTTTAATTAATTTAAATTTCAATAGCCACATAGGGGTAATGGCTACTGTGTTGAATGCTGCAGCTCTAAAGACTCTGTGTTGAAGCTCTAGAAAATAGCACCAGCATGCTTTGCGTTGACCAGGTGCTCGGTAGATATTTGCTTTAGTACTCTGAATTGGACTGAGGTGAACATCAACCACACTAGATATAATCGATGTAGATAAAAAAACAAACAAACCCTGAAAAAGGGACAAACTTAACAAATTCAGGGACAACATGAAAAAAAGACAAAGTTGAAGCAACAACAACAACAAAAAACACTCAAGCTCAGCATTTGCAGCAGAAGAGAACACTCAGCTCATTTTGTCTTTGCTCAAGCAGAGTCTGGAAGAGGTATGTCAAGATGACCAATTAAGTGACGTACAAACCCAGTTTAATAAAAGCTGGGCTTGGGCTTCCCTGGTGGCGCAGTGGTTGAGAGTCCGCCTGCCGATGCAGGGGACACGGGTTCGTGCCCCGGTCCGGGAAGATCCCACATGCCGCGGAGCGGCTGGGCCCGTGAGCCATGGCCGCTGAGCCTGCGCGTCCGGAGCCTGTGCTCCGCGACGGGAGAGGCCACAACAGTGAGAGGCCCGCGTACCGCCAAAAAACAAAACAAAACAAAAAAAGCTGGGCTGGCATCCATTTACAAAAACCTTCAGAGGACACTGAGGTTTCTCATGCTATCTTCAAAGAAACTGTCTGTAAAAGGTTGGAATGGGTCTCACTAGGCTGGAAAGAATAAGTTCAGATCACTGTATTTAACAACCATTCATCATAAATTCCATTTTTCATTTGGTAGGGAAATGATAGAAACTCACTCTCTCCTGGTTACAGCAATTCAGAGCAAAAAACCTTCTAGTTATACTATCAGGCCAAACTCTAAATTTTAGGCCCCTTTGGAATTTTTCACTCTTGCTTTTACCCCACCGAGGTGGGGCACTAAAGAATGCAGTCAGGGACCCACACCAGTTAGGTGAGCTCCTCCCAGCCTGGCCATTCCCAGTGTGACCTTTCACCAGGTCCCTGGCATAAGGCAGTGTGTCGTCTCCTGGAGCAAAGCCAGAATGTAAGATGAAAAGCCACATGTGGAGGATGACGCAAGGGAAATAATCATGACCCTCATACTGAGAGCCAGAAAGAAATCTGAGGTCTTAAGCACGCTGGTTCCTAAGCCTGGGGGTTTTACTCGGCATAAAACTCCCTTAACATTTTATTTTGTAGGGCTTCCAGACACCGAACGGTGAGCATACTAACAGTCAAACTTTGGGTGTGCCACTCTGCACTACCCACAGAGGGGTCTAGATGGTGTTGTCCTGGGTTTCCATAATAACTTAAAGGGAAAGTTTCACAATAACTAGAGCCTTTGATGTCCCACAAATGAAGGAAGAGGATGTCCTTAAATTCCAAGCAGCAGGAATCCACTTAGGTGGCACCAACCTTGACTTCCAAATGGAACAATACATCTCCTAAAGGAAAAGTGATGGCATCTACATTATAGATCTGAAGGGGACCTGGGAGAAGCTTCTGCAGATGGCTTGTGCCATTGTTACCATTTAAAAACTGACTGATCAGTGTCATATCTTCCAGGAACACTGGCCAGAGGGCTGTGCTGAAGTTTGCTGCTGTCACTGGAGCCACTCCTATTGCTGCCCGCTTCACTCCTGGAACCTTCACTAACCAGATCCAGGCAGCCTTCCAGGGGCCGCGTCTTCTGGGGGTTACTGATCCCAGGGCTGACGACCAGCCTCTCACAGAGGTGTTGTACGTGAACCCACCTACCACTGCTCCCTGTAACACAGACTCTCCTCTGCGCCCTGTGGACACTGCCATCCTTGCAGCAACAAGGGAGTTCACTCAGTGGGTCTGAGGTGGTGGATCCTGGCCCAGGGAGTTCTGCACATGCGTGGTACCATCCCGTGTGCACACCGCGGGAAGTCACGCCTGATCTCTGCTTCTACAGAGGTGCTGGAGAGACTGAAAAGGAAGAGCAGGCCATGCTGAGAAGGCCATGGCCAAGGAGGAACATCAGGGTGAATGGACTGCTGCAGCTCCCAAGTTCACTGTATTCTACACGTGGTCGCAGACGGGTCTGAAGGCGCAGGTGCCTCTGTGCCTGCCCAGAAGTTCCTGCACAAGACAGGAGCCCTCAGCCCGCCACTGAGGACTGGTCTGCAGCTCCCACTGCTCAGGCCACTGAAAGGGTAGGAACAACCACTGAGTGGTCTTAAGCTGTTCTTCCTCAAGCTTTTAAGCAGAAAACAGAAATAAGGTAGATAGAAAATAAACATCCATTTCTTTAAAAAAACAAAACAAAAAACAATTCTGGGTATAAAGTGTTTGTACTATTCAACTCAAGGGCCCATTGAGTCCAACAAACATTTTTTTAGTTCCTACTATGTGATGGCAATGCTGAGTGCTAAGAGCACAGATAGGAATACAATGACACATAACAAACATTGGGACATTCTGTAACAATGTCTTATGGAGAACAAATAGTTTTAAAATCACTGCCATGCCTTACATATACTATTTCAGTTAAGCCTCAAAAGCCTCTATAAGATTGGTATGATTACTCCTGTTTTCTCAAGGGAGGAGCTTGAAGCTCAATGATTAAACAACGTGCCTGTTTGTACAACTGGTAATTGCCACAGGCCAGGTCCAAATCCAGGCCAAATCTGTGTCTTCTACTATATATAGAATAGATAACTAACAAGATCCTACTGAATAGCACAGGGAACTCGATTCAGTACTCTGTAATGACCTATATGGGAATAGAATCTAAAAAGGAGTGGATATATGCGTATGTAGAACTGACTCACTTTGCTGTACAGCAGAAACTAACACAACATTGTAAATCAACTATAATGCAATGAAAAAAAATTAATTAAAAAAAGTGTGTCCTTCTCACCAGGCTAGTCTCTTCCCCCATCCCTCCCAAATACAACTGAAAGACAGTATACTCAAAGATTAGCCCCCATAGTAATATCATATCTTTGGGGCCTGTAACAGCTTGGTCTCTCACAAGTTGAAGTAACTACTTCAGCAAACAATAACAATGACTTATTGAATGTCTACTATACCCAAGTACTTATCATATATGATCTCCAGTGTCACAATTATCCTGTAAGGCAAGTATTATTAATATTACCATCCCCGTTTGACAAATAAAGAAACTAAGTCTCAGGAAAATTAATTGCATTGGCCAAAACCATACAAGTACTAAAGGAAAGAGTCAACACTGGAACCCATTTAGCTCCTAAGTCAATACTCTTTCAACTAACCATTCTGCCTTGAAAAACAAAGACTCTGAAATCAGAGTAAATTCTGGATTTAATATTGGGCCCAGACCTTCCTGGGGAGGGGGCAGGAACTTCTTACTTGATTACCTAGCAGGAGGGGATGGGTTTGGAAGAAGAAACCCATTAAGCCATGCGTAAGAAATAACGAACCAACCAGATTCCAAGTTAGAGGATGGAAGGCTCCACAAGCATCAGGAGAGTATCAGAGGCCCCCAATGAATAAAATATGGATTAACACTGCTGAGAATAGTGAGAAGCACAGAAACCTGTAGCCAAAAAAATCTGACTTTGAATCCTGGCTTTGTTGCTTACTATCTGTGTAATTTTAAGCAAGTTATTTCAATCTCTTTGGACCTCATTATTGTTTTTGTATCTGCCAATGTATATTATTCAATTTGCTAATGTGAAGTGCTTTGCAAAAAGAGTCAACAGTTTTAAGAAACTGCAATGTGCCAGGACCTGAACTAGAGTTGGAAGCTGTGATGAAATTGTGAAAAGATTACAGGCAAAACCCCCTTAACACTAACAAGAACCATGAGATCATTTTTAATAGTACCCTTTTTTCAAGAGAAGGAAACTGAGATCCGGAGAAATGAAGTACTTTGGCCAAGGTCATAGAGCCAGTAAGTGTTAGAGCTATGATTTGAAGCCAGGAGCCGGACTCTAGAGACTACACTTTTACTCCCTGTACTGGGATGCTCTGGGAAGCCAGGGAACAGCAGCAGGAGCAGGACTGGAACACGTCACTTCTGAAAGTTGGTACTCAAGTTAAAGCTAAGAAGCCTAGGGCTTCCCTGGTGGCGCAGTGGTTGAGAGTCCGCCTGCCGATGCAGGGGACACGGGTTCGTGTCCCGGTCCGGAAAGATCCCACATGCCGCAGAGCGGCTGTGCGCGTGAGCCATGGCCGCTGAGCCTGCGCGTCCGGAGCCTGTGCTCCGCAACGGGAGAGGCCACAACAGTGAGAGGCCCCCGTACCGCAAAAAAAAAAAAAAAAAAAAATCTAAGAAGCCTGGAGAAAAATGAGTAGCCTGGAGCAATGAGGGTCAGATAAAGCACGGAGCTAGAAACAAATAAGGAGGCAGCAACCTGGAAGTTACAAATATCACTGAGTAAGGCAAGATGACCAGTCACAGGACTGGGTTGATAAGAAACAGAAGAACCCAAGGGGAAAACAGAGAAAAGACAGAGGAAGAAAAATACTAATAGACAATAAATATATGGAAGTCTCTATACCAAGTCGTTAATAGGGAAGAAATTATGTCTGGGAATAGGGAGTGTGCTACATGAAAGAAAACTTCTGCTTTTATTATGTTTCAGGATTATTTAACTCTGACCGAAGAGCAGTGTTGTTTCTGCAATTTTAAAATTAATAAGACTAAGAATACTAAAATATATGACAAAACAAAAAAATTCCAGTGGGTTTAGATGGAAGAACAAGGTACAGAGGTCAAAACCCAAATAATAAGCTTGGCACAGCAGAGGATCCAAACCCAGGGCACCTATTGGATCGGAATCCAGGGAGACACAGACTAGAATGGCAGAGCTGGAAGGGGCCTTAAACTATGTCTAGCTTCCACCCCCATTTCATTTTTTTTTTTAACATCTTTATTGGAGTATAATTGCTTTACAATGTTGTGTTAGTTTCTGCTTTATTACAAAGTGAATCAGCTATACATATACATATATCCCCATATCTCTTCCCTCTTGCGTCTCCCTCCCACCCTCCCTATCCCACCCCTCTAGGTGGTCACAAAGCTCCAAGCTGATCTCCCTGTGCTATGCGGCTGCTTCCCACTAGCTATCGATTTTACATTTGGTAGTGTATATATGTCCATGCCACTCTCTCACTTCGTCCCAGCTTACCCTTCCCCCTCCCCATGTCCTCAAGTCCATTCTCTAGTAGGTCTGCATCTACAGAGTGAAGTAAGTCAGAAACAGAAAAACAAATACCGTATGCTAACACATATATATATGGAATCTAAAAAATTTTAAAATAAATTTTTTTAATGGTCATGAAGAACCTAGGGGCAGGACGGGAATAAAGACACACTTCATTTTTTAAGTGAGGGAAACCGAGGCCCAGAGAGGGAAGTGTAATGAGTCCAACGTCACATCATTCATTGCTACACAACATAGACACAAACTTGGCCCCAGGTTATAGGCAGTTTCAGACTCTACAGATTAAAACAAGAGACAGAGACAGGCTGGGATGGAGGAACAAGTACCAAAGAGAACACATTTCCTGACAACAGTCACTAAAAAAAGCAATCCTACACCCTTGTGAATGTGCAGAGAATCCCTGTGGTCTTCTCAGGGATTTTTCTGTTCTGTAGAACAAGGGAGTCTTTGGGGAAAAGCGGAAAGATGCCTGAGCATCAAGATTTTGCAGACAAGCAATCAGAGCCCACAATGCAAAAGGACTGCCTTTTCTCTAATAAAATAAACATCCATGAGACTTCAGGTGAGTCATTTAATCTCTGTCAACCTCGGTTTCTCCATCGTTCAGAATATCTCTCCAAATAAGGTTGTTGTTGCAGAATCAGAACTTCTCAAATTGTATTTGGCAAAACCCTAGGGGATGGGGTTTGGGGAGTTCCATTGGTACCTGTGTTTGGGAAACCTTGCATTCTCTATCTGCCATCTTGGAGATTCAAGGTGCACATGAAATGGGCATTTGCTCTTTTTGACTGCCCAGCATCATTCATCCTATTTCCACCAATAACTCTGCTGTCCATTTGGAAATCAACCCTTCTCCTTTCGGTTCATGTAGATCCTATGGGGTTGACTTCCATGCCCTGGCACAAAGCATGATACATGACCAATGACTCAAGTGAGGCCAAAGTATGACACACACCCCTCCTCCAGATGATGCTGACAATTAAGTTTTCTGGAATTCTTTTCCTCCCTTATAAAGTAAAATGATAATAATGCGTTTCTAGAATAGTTGTAAGGATTGAGATAATGCATGTAAGGCATCTAGTTCAGTACCCAACACATTACTAGTACTCAATAAAAAGGAATTACTGGGCTTCCCTGGTGGCGCAGTGGTTGAGAGTCCGCCTGCCGATGCAGGGGACACGGGTTCGTGCCCCAGTCCGGGAAGATCCCACATGCCGCGGAGTGGCTGGGCCCGTGAGCCATGGCCGCTGAGCCTGCGCGTCCGGAGCCTGTGCTCCGCAACGGGAGAGGCCACAGCAGTGAGAGGCCCGCGTACCGCAAAAAAAATAAAAAATAATAATAAAATAAAAAGGAATTATTATTACTTAAAATTTTCACTGTATTAGGGCTAGGAGAAACAGGTATAAACATTCAGTAGGACTCTTTAGGTTGTAAATGACCAAAAACTCACACCAGATTGAGCAAAAAGTGAAATTGGCTCACACCACTGAAAAATCCAGAGGGAGATTTTCCTGGCTTTCATCTAAACCTGATCCAGAGGCACCCACCATCTGCCTCCGGCTCTTAGCCTTACTTCCCTCCATACTGTACGCCACAAGGAGGCAATGTGCCAGTCAGCAACTTCATGCCCACATTCTCCCAGGTTTCGGTCTAGCAGAACAGTCAGTTCTTCCTGGTGGCTCCCATCTAAGCTTGGGGCTTTGGAACAACTTAGGTCATGGGCCCAGCCCCGAAACAACAATGTTATTAGGAATGGCAACTATGTGAGGTGATGGATGTGTGGATTAATTTCATTGTGGTAGTCATTTCATAATGTATATGTCTATCAAATCATTATGTTGTACAGTTTAAGTGTATACAACTTCCCATAAAACTGAGGGAAAATAAAGGCATTAAAATAAACAATGTTATTAGGAGGACTTAATACTCTGGCCAGGACTGAGTCACATGATCTATTCCAGGCGGAGCCCCACCAACTACATGGGAAAGAAATGGTTCTCCAAAGGACATTTGGGTAGAGCTCCGAAATAAGGAGGAGCAGAAAAAACAAATACCTATTAGAAGATAAAATAAAATCTTTGTAACAAACTAATAAGAACAGAACACCAAAACAGATATTTTCATATATTATTTTGAGTGGGCAATTTGGCAAATACACGTTCCTTTTGCCCAATTCTACTACGAGAAATGTATCCTATACATAAATCACACCAGTGTGCAAGGATGATATTTAGAGGATGATCACTGAAGCATCAGTTGTAATAGCAAAACACTGTGCATTAATATGAAAGTTGTTTAATTATTACATTCATAGGGAAAACACTGCACAATTATGTTTTAATAAGGTAGATCTATATGTTCTGATATGGATATAAGTCTACGATATGCTGTAAAGGGAACAAAGCAAATTTCAAGAAGATAGGTAAATTTGGTCCTGCTTATGTAGATACATTAAAAAAAATCTGGAATAATGTCCAAAAAATGAGTAATACTGTTTATTGCTCAGGAATAAGTACTAGGGAGTTAGGAGTGGCAGGAAGAAGACATTTAGTTTCACTTTATATCCCGTGGGATTTTAATTTGTTTACCTAAATACACACGATTTTTATTACTTTAAAAAGTCTAAAAATCACCTGTTCATTTGACTGTCTATTAACATGACTCACAGTTTGCACCACTGGCTCTAAAGGAGCAAAAATATTTGCTTTATATGCGCTGAAGAAATTTATTAAATTACTAAAAACATGTGTAAATGGGATTTCACCACGAGATTCTACGTACTCCCAAAAAGTATACAAATCTTCTTAAGAAGCAGTGTAATATTTTCATGCTAATCTAGCAAATCATCTGGGCTACTGAATCAACTTGGTTCGTTTATTTACTTTGTTTATAGGTCAGACCAGCCCATCACAGGATTTTGCCACTATAAATTGGCCCCTGGACTGACTCGTTCAGGCAGGAAGCAACTCCATCAAACCCAATAATTAATCAGGCACTCCTCCTCCATATGTCGCGATGACTATTCATTAAAGCAATGCATATGGCTCTTACCTACATGTGCTAACTTTTTGCTTTTATTCATGGTTCAACAAATTTATGAACCTTAGGACCAGTGGAACAAAGAAAAATTAGTACAGAAGATATTATAATTAGGCTGACAGTTTAAAATTAGAAAAGAAAAACTGAAATTGAGAAGAGATGTTGCCATTAACAGTAGAATTCATGACACAGCAAACAGCTTTGGATGGCCTTCTATGTGCAAGGTACAAGGTTAAACTCTAGAAACATGAAGAGATACATATGTCATTGTCTGTGCCCATAGTCTTACTTTTTGTTTGAAGAGATAGCACATGTATTGAAAAAGAAAAAAGTAATGGTATAAGGTTATCACTGGCGAGTGCCATATATTTCTATTTATCAAGATTCCCATTTAAGATGTATAACGCAACTTAGGAGTCATGAGTAAGTGAAATATATCATACTGTATATATTATATATACTGTAAGAACTATCACTAAACGTAGAGTATTGTTATGGACTGAATGTTTGTGTTCCCCCAAAATTCATATGTTGAAATCCTACTGCCCAATGTGATGGTGGTGTTGGGAGGTGGGGCCTTTGGGAGGTAACAGGTCATGAATGTGGAGCCCTCATGAATAGGATTAGTGCCCTTATAAGAAAAGACATGAGAGCTTGCTCCTGCTCTCTGCTCTTTCCTCCACGTGAAGGATACAGTGAGAAGTAGCAGCCTGCAACCCAGAAGAGGACCCTTACCAGATTCTGACCATGCTGGCACTCTGATCTTAGACTTCTAGCCTCCAGAACTGAGAAATTTCTGTTGTTTATAAGCCACTCAGTCTATAATGCTTTGTTATTGCAGCCCAAACTTACATAATACAAATATATAGAAGTTAACCATATCATTTTATAAAATAAGAAATGAATAAATTGAATTGACAATGCTTTGGTAACTTAGGTATTAATAATATAATTTCCAAATGATTTGTTTTAAAATATACACAAGAAGTACAAAACCAAAACAATGATTTTGAATCAACACTGTGAGTGACATAAGATATGACAATAATCACAATCATAGCTAAGACTTGCCTGGTATTTATTATGCGCTAGGTACTATTCTAAGTTATATATAAATATGTATTTCATCCTCACGACAATTCCATGATGCAAGTAATTTATTATCCCTACTTTATAGATGAGAAAACTGAGGTGCTGAGAAATTAATTAATTTACCCAAGTCAAGTGTCAGGGCCAGACTTCAAAACTAGGCAGTCTGACTTCAGAGTCTACACCCGAAAATACTATGGTGAACGTACAATATGTATTCTCTAAATGATCACTTTGTTCATATTTTTAAGGAGAAAATAGAAGGCAAAGAATAGTAAAGATACGGTTTCTTCCTCTATTCTGGAATTCTGCACTTCCTTTGTAGCCTCAAGCCATGACTTGCACATAATAGACAATCGATAAATACCTGTCCTATGAATGGTTGAGCCCTAGGACTGGGAGAATAGTATTTGTGATCCATATTCCCCACCTGTCTTCAAAACTCCTGACCACATGACTAGTATCCTAGTAGAGGGTGTGGCTCTCTTCCCAGAGTTCCAAGCAAGAAGCAGAAAGAGTGTCTGCGAAAGTCTGTAATGAGCAAAGCACAGTCTGGGACTCAGCCCTGACACTTTTTAGTTGTATAACCTTGGGTAAGTCGATCCACTCCTCTTGGAAATGAATGTTCACATTTTTCAAATGGAAGAGTTGGATTAGATGATTTTAAAACTGTGCTCAGAAGGAAGGAAAAAGGGGAAGCATATGAACAGGTGGAACCTCTTTGGCTTCAAGGAGAGTAGCTCCCCTTAAACCTGCTTTACATATTAAGTATATGAGATTTGGTTTGAACAAAGGAACTCAAGGCTTTACAAAATTTGAAAACCACTGGATTTGATCAAATTCTTAAGTACTGTCTCATTTCAAATTTTCTATCCCCTTGACTGCACAGGCACGCTCCAATATGTCAGACTATTTTTCTCTTCCGACCTGTTCAAGAGACATTTTAACTGAATCTTAGAATTCTTTCCATCATTACAATTCTGGATCTATCCTTTCACAAAAGAAATTGATTTTTTCCCTCCACCCACATTTATCAGTCCATTTTTGGGGAGCTCTCCTTGCCACATCCTTAAATAGGTAAATAAGATAACTGTGGTAATTGCCTGACCTGCAAAGTGTGTAGAACTTCAAGGTTAATGCTCTTGGCACAAGATTTTCGCTACAAACAGCAGAATTCTTCCAACCCTTTGCTGAGGCATCGGTTCAATAATAAGAGAAAATCATGCTATGTATTGAATTACTCAAAAGAGAATTATCAGAGAGTCCCCTGATGGTCCAACCATGGCTAAACTGTATTCCAAAAAGAACTGGTCTTAAAGAACTTCAGGAAAGGTCTTCACTAGCGATATAGTAGAAAAGCCAAATATTTAACAACAACAATAAAACAAATTATATATCCAAGAATTGGTACACTCCTACCCCAAATGTTGTGTTAATTCCTTTTGTTTAATTTTATAATTTTGAACTTCCACATGAATGAAAAGAATTGTTACTATTAAGCCTATTCATTCTCTGAAATTCCTTTAGTCAGTTTTCATTAAGGACTGTCAAATACATACATCATTTAGGGACTTTCAAATCTAAATTTTATTGAAGATATATTGCATATGGTTTAATATTTCAGTTCAGCAATGGCCCTCAGCAATAAGCATTACTCCAAGAGTGGGATTAATTAAATATTCCAGCAAACACAGTGATCCAAATAGGAAAGAAAAATTCTGGGCACTGAGCCCAGAGTCCCCACCCTCTCTTATGGCGTGCTTCATCTCTCTCTCAGATAAACGAGACAACCAACAAATCTTTCGTCATTATTAGTGAATGTGTAGATGTGCGATAAATGATCAAATTCCTCTTCCGGGTCGCCTAGTAAATTTTTTAAGCAGAAAAAAATGGCACAAAATCGAATTGCTCCATAAAAGGATATTTTCAAAATCAGGAGAAATACAGTTGTCAGAAATAAAACATAACTCTCCATGATAATCAGCAGTTTTCTTTTAACTTGACTTTACCACTCCTCCAGTGACAGGTGGGAAATGCTACTATTCTATATAAATCTGTCTCTGTTATGCTATGAAGTTTTAAAGTATTTCAACGTTGTATGTTATAGTGAATATGAATCGCAGCTCCACAGAAACCAGAGATTCTGAGCACACTCACGTTCTGGTCCCACAGACATTACTGGTTTTGCACTCATCAGTTAAGGCTGATGATAGTCCAACCTTGAATCTTAGCTTTACGCCTGAACTACTTTGGTGCTCCTTACCTTAAACTATTTTAACGTCAAGGTGGTGGGAGGAGCTCCAGGTGGAATATTTATAAAGGGCCTTATTCTTCAAGCATTCCTGGCTCCTCTTCTTCATTCCCTCTCTCTCTCAGCTCTCCGCAGCAGTTACTTGCTATCAAAATAGGTGCATCTAGCCCAATCAAATAGGACCTAGCAACAACATTTCCTGTCATCACCAAATCTGCATTTCAGGCATGCAATGTACCTTAAGTCTTCTATCAAAGCGCCCTTTTGGTTCCGTGAGGAAGCTGTTAATAAGGCAAAAATCTTCGAAACTAGAGCAGCTGATGCAACAAAAAGTAAAAGAGCAGCAGGAGCATGACATCTATGAAGCCTAAATGATGTTCAGAGCACAATCAAGTACATTACATAATCTTAATTTTATCTTTCCAATAAATTGGTAAGGTGGTTGGTTATGGTCTTAAGGAAGTCACTTCTGTGAACTTCAGAATCCTCACCTTTAAAATGGAGATAATATTTCACAGGATTTTTGTGAGGCTAGAACAAAGTAACATGTAAAGTACTTTGTACAGAGTACTCAATAAATGGTAGCCAGTTTTTATTAGTAGTAGTATTGTTATTACAAATAGAGGAAACAATCGCTTAGGGAAAGTAACCAGACCAAGGGCATTCAGTGAATAGACTTTATTGAGTGCATTGGTCTGTGAATATAAAAATGCATAAGATCCCATCTCTGCCTTCTATCTAGGAACTCACACTCACTCTTAGTAAGAAAGCAAACAAAATCTAGAACCAAATGCTCTTTTCACTCCATTCTGATGCAAATCTAGAAAGGAAGAGGTAAACTGAGACCCATGTCAACTATTTCTCATATGAAAAACATTCTTCATATGCACTAAATTTCTTTCACTGTGCTTAAGGGTACTCTAACTCAGTGTGCCCTCCCCAACCTGCCTCCCCTCCATAATCAGGAAATCTTTATATACAAACGACTATACTATATATAAGATAGACAACTAATAAGGATACTGTATAGCACAAGGAACTCTACTCAATACTCTGTAATGACCTATGGGGAAAAGACTCTAAAAAACAAAGTGGATATATGTATATGTATAACTGATTCACTTTTCTGTACACCTGAAACTAGCACAACATTGTAAATCATCTATATCCCAATTTAAAACAAACAAAAAAAAGACAAAAAACAAACAGACAAAAGAAATAAGACAATTTCAACTCCCCTCATTTTAGAGATAAGAAAGAAAAAAAAAGTTCCCTTTCCCTAATTTTTTCCTAAGTACTCTTTAAAAAACTATTTGCAAATTGTTCTGAAGAACCTAGGGGCAGGACAGGAGTAAAGACACAGACAGAATGGACTTGAGGTCACGGGGAGGGAGAAGGGTAAGCTGGGATGAAGTGAGAGAGTGGCATGGACATATATACCCTACCAAATGTAAAACAGATAGCTAGTGGGAAGCAACTGCATAGCACAGGGAGATCAGCTAGGTGCTTTGTGACCACCTAGAGGGGTGGGATAGGGAGGGTGGGAGGGAGACGCAAGAGGGAGGAGATATGGGGATATATGTATATGTATAGCTGATTCACTTTGCTATAAAGCAGAAACTAACACACCATTGTAAAGCAATTATACTCCAATAAAGATATTTAAAAAAAAAAACTATTTGCACAGTCTTTTAACTATAGCACAATGGTATTTTGTTTTAAAGCAATTCTTTAAAGATATTCTTAATGTTTTGTATAGCTATGTTTTTGCTAATTATATGTGGAAAACTAAAAATTACTGATAAGTCATGAAATTAACATAATTTTAGATGGAACTTTAAAGAGACAAATGGTCGCTCCTTTTTAAAGTATCAAAAAGAGGCTGGAAAAACCCAGAAGAATAAATTATAAGGTATCTTAATTGTTACATTTTACTTCTGATTTCACACCTGTCATTAAATATGTAGCAAGACAAAATAAAGTCATAAAACAATAAAAAGAAATAATCAGGGAATCCTTTTTTTTTAACATCTTTATTGGGAGTATAATTGTTTTACAATGGTGTGTTCGTTTCTGCTTTATAACAAAGTGAATCAGTTATACATATACATATGTTCCCATATCTCTTCCCTCTTGCATCTCCCTCCCTCCCACCCTACCTATCCCACCCCTCTAGGTGGTCACAAAGCACCCAGCTGATCTCCCTGTGCTATGTGGCTGCTTCCCACTAGCTATCTATTTTACATTTGATAGTATATATATGTCCATGCCACTCTCTCACTTTGTCACAGCTTACCCTTCCCCCTCCCCATATCCTCAAGTCTATTCTCTAGCAGGTCTGTGTCTTTGTTCTCAGGGAATCCTTAACAGTGGTATTTTCCTCCTTTGAATGGAGAATTCATACCATTGCTTTGGCGTATTGCTGTACAGTTAGCTAAAAACAACTTCACTTATGCTAACTAAACTAATCTAACTAGCTAACTTAATCTTCCCCAAATCCTGTGAGGTATGAATTACTAAAATCATTTTAGAGAGGAAGAAATTGAGACGCAGCTATAAGTGTCATAATCTAGATGAGAACAAGATCAAAAAGCCTCATCCTAGTTTAATTACTCTTTTAAAGCTTGCTCACTAAGCTACACTGAACCTATATTAAAATATTTTTGCACTCTCACCTAGATTGCCTTCTATTTTCTCTGAGTCTATGATACTCCAGTTCTCCTAGGGGTCTAATACTGAACCTTGTATTTGAAGGATTCCCTCAGGCAATATGTTTATTCAATAACCCATGCAACATAATATAATATCACCTTTTCAAGTATGGCTATGACTTTTACATAGACTAGATCCATAAAGGGAGATGGAGAATGATACTTTGCATTTGTTTAGCAGTCTTTCAAAGTGCTTTCATATATATTATTCATAGAGGGAGAATGGAATTTGAATTTAAGAGTAGAAAGGGTGTTAGAGATTCTCAAATCTAGTGTTTCCTAACCTTCTTCAGGTCACTTGCCCATTTGAGAATCTGACAAAAACTACAGACCTCATACCCAGAAAGATATACACACAAATTTGCATAGTTCCAAGGGGATTCTTGGAACACCCCCATATTAAGAACTATCTAATTTGCAACTCACATTTTACAAACAAGGAAGCTACTATTTATCATGACAGCATCCCTATGAGGTGGCAAGGTAAGGATTATTATCCACATTTTCCAGATCTGGAAACTAAGGTCCAGAGAAGTTTCAAGACTTGCCCAAAGTCTTAAAGCTAGGTTGCAGCAGTAGCAGAACCCAGGACTCTGGACAGTCTAGTTTTGTTTTTTTATAAATTTATTTTATTTCTGACTGTGTTGGGTCTTTGTTGCTGTGCACAGTCCTTCTCTAGTTGAGGCAAGCGAGGGCTACTCTTTGTTGCAGTGCATGGGCTCTAGGCACGTGGGCTTCAGTAGTTGTGGCTCACGGGCTTTGTTGCTCCGCGGCATGTGGGATCTTCCCGGACCAGGGCTCGAACCTGTGTCCCCTGCACTGGCAGGTGGATTCTTAACCACTGCACCACCAGGGAAGCCCTTGTTTTTGTTTTTAACTGAAGTATATTTATCGTACAATATTATATCAGTTCCATGTGCTCTAGTTCTTATTCTTCTAGATCACATTGACTGCACACTTCACTACAATGAAATTTCTTCACCGTGAGAAAGGCTTCTACAGCCAACAGTTTATTTTATCCTCCACAACACACACAACTCTCTCGATCTCTGCTAAAAAAGATCCAAGTACAAACACTCTCCTATTCATAATAGTAACTGATTTCTTAGAGATTTCCAAAAGGTTTTAGCCATCACTGACACATTAAATATTGGAATCTGGAAAAGACTGTAAACAACTCTGTAACTTCTACATTGGTCAACTAAATACCAATCTGGTCAACTTCTCCTTTTAGCATCAAATGAACATACTGGAATCCAAGCAAAGAAGGCAAAAATGTTAGCACTTGCCTTGGGAGTGGGAAAATAGTATTTGTAAATTAGAATTATTGATAAATTAATTATAAATTATTAATAAATATTTACTGAATGAATAAATGAATTACTAATAAATATCATAGAGTTTTTCAAGTATTTTGTTTTCACTTTCAAAACTTATATTTAAACTAAGAATACACTCAAATACTGTACCTTTCACTTAAGGTCTAAGTTAAATCAGCAACAGCATATTCAATACTAAACTATACATGAAAACATGCTTTTTAAACTGTTTATTTAGATTTTATCAGAACAGCTTATGTTGTTAAGACAGTGGTTCTGATAAATTTTATTATTATTTATACATTCTCCCACAGCAACAAATATACGTAAAATATTTATTAAGAAGATATCTTAGATATGTATAAAATATTTTGATATGCCAAGGATACTATACCGTTTATGATGAATGTTAAATTTTTGCAAGAAAATGGCTATTATTAACACTTAATTTCACTTCACTTTATAGCATGCTATCTTGCAACACTCGAGATTTCTATTCTTTATTTGTAAGCCAAAAGCTTCCAGAATATATGCTAGGGTGCTGAGCATTCTGGTTTTTAGGAAGAATCAAAGGTGCTATGTTTTAGTTTTGCTTATTTATGCTGGCTTTAGTATACTTCAAGTCTGAATTTTAATGTTTCATTATCATAGTTCTTCTGTGATAACTAGATAGGATAAGAATTTGCTATAAAACAAATGCTTAATAAAGCAATAAACCTGTTGAAGGAATAAATTAGCAGGCAGGTTATGCTTTTAGGATATCTACACTACACAAAAGGTATTGTAGCCACTCTACCTAGTGATTAGGTTTATATTGCAATGTGACTCATAAGACTCACTGTACTGAATAAAAATTTAGGCAATTAGTGATCTTATTTCATAGGAAGAACTGCTTGCTATCGTATATTAACACAGATCTCGCTCAATTAAAATTGTTCACAGTCAGCAAAAATAATTTCTGCACTGTAATGAAATAATGAAATAATTATATGCAAGGGAGGACTTGTGATCTTTTTAATTATTCTATTCTTCATTTTTAAAAGGGCTATTTGAAAACGTACTCTTATAATTGATTGCTATAAATCAGTCAAATGCATTCTAAGGATCATAAATATTCTAACTTTTAAAAGACAAAGAAATGCTAAATATTCAATGGAATACTTCAATATTCAGAAAATTTAATCTGGGGGGAAAGGATAGACTGCTCTTTGGAAAATAAAAAAGTAAATTTGTTGTCCCGTGAAAAATGAAATATCTTGAATGTCAGTAACAGAAAGGGAATTAACAAGAGATCTTTTTATTGTTTTTTAAGGTCATTAGGCTGTGAATTCTATAATTATGGAAATTGTCAGTCCAGTTCTGTAAGAATGTTTGCTCCCATCCATAAGGTAGTGGAATGTTCAATCAGTCTCTCTCGTGGGAAAGTTAGGTCATAACTGTAAGTGTACCAGCAAAATTGAATTAAGCAAAGAGATTTCATTAGTATTTATAGCCAGAAGGCATCTGTAAAAGTACAGGGCAAAGAAGTTATGTGGAAGTCAAAGGAGAAAAAAAAAAATGGGTTTCTAGTGACAAAGGCGAATCTGAAAGAGGTATAAGTGGATAATGAATAAGAGCTATTGAACATTACTGCAAAGAGGGAGTTGCAAAGATGTCAAATATTGATTTTCTTGTGTATGCCTTTGGACTACGTATGTAATTGTTTGGATTTGCTGTCTTCATGGTACAACAATATTTGTTGTTGAAGGTTAAAAAGCATGATGTGAAATAAACTAAAAACTAGAAACATGTTGGAGAATTGTAATAATCTCCACTCAGTATCTCATTAAGAGATTTCTGTATTTTCTTGCAAAAGAACACTTTTAATGAACAAAAATGTTCTATATTTTTCAAACAGAACACAAGATCCTTATTATTAATTATGTCATTGAAAATTATTTGACTTGCAGCATCACTTTAAATTAAACTAGGTTCTCTACTTCCTTATTTTATTGAATGGATATTCTTAAACCATATATCTAATTTTGAAAGTACAGTTAAATTATACCTTATTTTTTCAGTATGATTACAATTAATCCAATTAAAGCTAAACTGATAATAAAAATCTGATGTTACCCCTTTAAAAGAAATAATTCCTACAATATTTCCTTTTCACTGCCAAAACTCCGGAAAGAAAACTCTTGTATTTTAAAGTCTATATAAGCATATAAATTTAATAACAAATTGCAAACTCAAGGAATCAAATTAACAATCAAGCTGGTATGGTCATTAGATAAACAAAATACTTTTTTCTGCTGTTTTCAAAGGTTATTTTCCCTTTGAACATTCAAGTCTTAACAAAGAACGTTAACTATCATAAAGCTCTTTTTAAATAACAGATTCACTTGTTTCTTTTATTTGACTTTATTTGATTATTTATTAGGCTCCTGAATCATATTTATTAATATTACCTTGTTCTCCTTCCTACTTCAGGGAGTTTAGAAAACATAGCAAACTCTCCAGGTGGATTTTATTGTGCTTAAAATCACAATGACCACAAACTGAAAAAAAAAAGAAAAAAAAGTATGAGATGTCTGAGCATTAGAGGTGGACAGGGGTACAAATAAAGAACAGTATAATATATGGCAGAAGCCTATCATTTTACCAGTGCAGAAAATACTAGAAAGGACAACTGCAGAGAAAAGAATTTCTGCAGCACAAACAAATTTCTGATTTTATTTTCAATGTCTCACTTTTAACGTTAGTAAATATTTAATAGCAAAGTAAAACAGAGTGACAACGTTGAGTCTATGTGAAATCCAAGACATTCTTTTTCCAGTGTTTTAGAAGCATGTAGGACACAAAGAAGATAATCCAGCAGTAATGGCAGCTCCTCTCCGAGGTAAGTACTTGTTAGGAACAAAACATAATTCGGTTGCACTCTTCTTTTCTGAAAAGGTTGCTTGTGGAATATCCATCATAAAGTCATTTCTGTTTCTTAAGAGCTATTAGTGCCTGGCCCCTTGGCTTCATTAAGACACTCTTTTTCAATACATTCTTTTATTTTAGACTTCATTCCACTTCTCAGCTACAACAAGGCACGTTGCAATTTCTCAGCTCCCGAGGGAGATGTTAGCCACGCCCCCCCGATGACTGGCATGCAAGGACAAGGTAGCAAAGGAGAGAAAGGCGGATCTGTTGACATGAAGTCAAAAGCATTTCTTAAACCCCAGAGGTTAAAAGGGAGTTTGGCCAAGCCTCTGAGACACAGTACTATATCATTCAGCTGACACTAACATTACCATGATCCCCATTAGGAGGGCATGGGTCTCCCACCCGTTAATCTCACCCAGTGTTCTGGGGGAGCTAAAGAAGCCAGAAGTTTTGAGAGTCCCTGCCACCAGACCCCAATGTTGCCTAAGCAAGCATTAAGAGATTATGGTAATAATAGGTTTGCTTACACCAAATAAAAGATTTCATTAATCAAGCCATATTGAGATAAACCTGTCACTGGACAGAGGCGACCAGAAATCAAATGCTGTGAAAGTCCTGACAGATTGTTAAATAGAAACCCTTTAAAACAGAATTTAATTTACTGTGATATTATAGATATTTATGCATCAATAGGCAAGTGCAGATTGAGTTCAGAGGTCGGCTCTGGTACTTGAAAAATAAAAGCACAGGATGAAACAAAAGGTGACAGTTACCTTTGTCTGAATTAGGGTTCATTAGACTAAATGGAAAGGTTCTAACTGATTCATGTAGGGAACTGAAGCACAGCATGGGATGTGGTGTGCAATATTGGATAACAGGCAAATCCAATTAAGGGATCTTCGTTCTGTTAAAGACTTGTCTACAAAAACAAAAACCAAAAAAAAAACTCCAAGGGCCAGCCAGAGAACAGCCCGGGCGGTTGTCTGTAGTGGCCCTCTTTCACACTGCAGTAGGAGAATATATTTCCTTCATGGCATCATGGTTAGAAATGCTAGATTTGGGAGTCAGATAGTCCGGAGTTCAAATCACAGCTCTGCTGCTTACCAACTGTATGACTTTTGGCAAATGACCTCACGTGTGCCTCAGTACCCTAATCAGTAAAACAGAGGTATTACCAACACTAACTTCATAGAGCTGTTGTAAGGATTGGAAGAAAGTTTGCAAAGCACTTAGCACAGTGGCTAGCAGTGCTCAACAAACCATAGTTATTAATTCTTCCTTTTCCTTCTCTTTTCTTTCTCACCTTCTTCACTTCTTCCAGTCCCTTTCTTTTTGTCTTTTGCCCCTATTCCTTTGCTCTTTTACCCCCGCCTGCTCCACAGCACCAGTTACCAGCACCACCAGGACCTCCAGGCATTGTGCAGCCTCCTGGGATCCAAGGGACTGCTGACCTCTGGTCTGCAGGCAGAGTTCAAAATGAAGTCATGAAAGGTCTGTTCATTCATACTGCTTCATTCATGAAAGACTGTTGGAAGTTCCCTTGGCTCTAGAATGTTTGAAACTTGCTTGTTCAAACTAAAAGAATTAAGTTCCAGATTCTACCAAATTGATCCACAGGTGCAATCTTTCCTTCCAGTCCAATCAGCACTTTGCCACAAATTCCTTACTGACCAGTAGCTAAAATAATTGTGACAAATCACTAAGGAGATTTGTTTAATGAATTTTTTCAGAGTCCCACACCCTAAATGTTTTATTCTTACAGTTTTACATTATGTAGTTCAGTCTCCTAATTCATGTTTCCAACACTTCTATACTTCCTGGGTTTTGTTTTGCATTTTACTGTTTCTTTTTCTTAGTGTCTCTGTTTCATTCTGTTTATCCTGGTTGAAAGAAAAAGGAAGTTCTTTTTTTTTTAAATTAATTAATTATTTTAGTTTTGGCTGTGTTGGGTCTTCGTTTCTGTGCAAGGGCTTTCTCTAGTTGAGGTGAGCAGGGGCCACTCTTCACCGCGGTGCGCGGGCCTCTCACTGTCGCGGCCTCTCTTGTTGCGGAGCACAGGCTCCTGACACGCAGGCTCAGTAGTTGTGGCTCACGGGCCCAGTTGCTCCGCGGCATGTCGGATCTTCCCAGACCAGGGCTCGAACCCGTGTCCCCTGCATTGGCAGGCAGATTCTCAACCACTGCGCCACCAGGGAAGCCCAAAAGGAAGTTCTTTTTATTTATTTTTTTGGAAGTTCTTTTTTAAAAGAGGTTTGAATAATACCTCAGTGAATGAATGTGGTGGAAAGGGTCTCTGTAGAAAAACAGAGACCTTATCAATACATGAAAGTTAATAGGCAGGCAGCATACAGTCTTGTTATTACCCCTTGTGTCTAGAAAACAGCCAAGATGGATTCAAAATGCTACAAAGCAGCTGTGCAACTTTGAGAAAGTCATTTGTCGTCCCACGCTGACTTAGGTTCTCCTCCTCTATACGCTGCATGTTTTCTGTGAATACCTGTATCAGAACTCTTCCCCCACTACTGAAATTACTCGCCCCACCACTAACCTATAAACCATTCATGGGCAGAGATATCTTGTTTATCTATGTATTCTCTGGCTAGCAGTGGTGTTCTTGACAAACATTTGCTGAACTGATCAAAAATATTCATATCTAGGCCTGAGTTAAATGATCCATTGAAACCCTCTCCAAGTTGATTAATTGAAGATGGCATAATTAACCTGTGTGTAAAGATAAAATGACTCAGACCACTTGAAATGATTTAATATTAAAACAATAGCTTTCCAACGTAAATGTCCATTGATAGATGAATGGATAAAGAAGATGTAGAATATATATATATATATATATATATATATACACATATACACAAAATGGAATACTACTCAGCCATAAAAACAATGAAATAATGCCATTGCAGCAACATGGATGAACACAGAGATTATCATACTAAGTGAAGTCAGACAGAGAAAGACAAAAATCATATGATATTACATGTATGTGGAATCTTAAAAATGATACAAATGAGGAACTTCCCTCGTGGTCCAGTGGGTAAGACTACACGCTACCAATGCAGGGGGCCCAGGTTTGAGCTCTGGTTGGGGAACAAGATCCCACATGCATGTCACAACTAAGAAGCCTGCATGCTGCAACTAAGAGTCCACATGCTGCAACTGAGAAGTCCGCATGCCCTAACTAAAGATCCCGTGTGCTGCAACTAAGACCCAGCACACCAAAATAAATAAATAATAAATAAATATATATATTTTTAATGATACAAATGAACTTATTTGCAAAACAGAAATAGGCTCAGACATAGAAAACAAACTTATGGTTACCAAAGGGGAAGGTGGGGGAGGGATAACTTAGGAATTCAGGATTGACAGAAACACACTACTATATATTAAATAGATAAGGGCTTCCCTGGTGGCGCAGTGGTTGAGAGTCCGCCTGCCGATGCAGGGGACACGGGTTCGTGTCCCGGTCCGGGAGGATCCCACATGCCGCGGAGCGGCTAGGCCCGTGAGCCATGGCCGCTGAGCCTGCGCGTCTGGAGCCTGTGCTCCGCAACGGGAGAGGCCACAACAGTGAGAGGCCCGCGTACCGCAAAAAAAAAAAAAAAAGATAAAAAGGACCTACTGTATACCACAGGGAACTTATATTTAATATCTTGTAATAACCTATAATGGAAAAGAATCTGAAGAATATATACATGTGTATAACTGAATCACTTTGCTGTACACCTGAAACATTGTAAATCAACTATACTTCAATTCAAAACAAAACAAAAACAAGGAAACACAATAGTGCTCAGTAAACTTCTCCTTAAATGGAAGTTTCCTCAAACATACCTCTCTCTTTTGAATTTGTTGGTGTCATTTTGGACTTAGTCTTTACTTAGTATTTTAATAGAGCCATATTTTAAAGAGAAGTGAAAAAAGAAAAGTATGTTTCAATTCTTAGCTACCACCACTCCCTCCAATAACTACATCATTTAATTTTTCTGTTCTTCAGTTTCCTGTTTAAAATGAAAATACTGAAGATAGGCCAAGTATTCATATAGTTTTTGTTTCTAAGTCAAATAAAAACATCTCATCTCATAATAAAAATATCTACATCTATTGTTATTATGATTGCCTTTAAATTGAGAATATTCAACTTCTGTCTTGTAAATTATATTAGTTATCTATTGCTGTGTAACAAACTATCCCCCAAATTTAGCAGCTTAAAACAACAAGCATTTATTATCCCACATGGTTTCTGGAATCAGGAATCTGAGTGTGGCTCAGGTGGGTGCTTCTGGTTCAGGGTCTCTTGTTAGGTTGCAGTCAAGCAATCAGCTGGTGCTACAGTCATCTGAAGGGTTGACCAGAGCTGAAACATCCTTCCAAGACGGCTCACTCACATGGGGATTGGCAGAAGACCTCAACCAGTTCCTCACTGGTTTTTGATAGAAAGCCTCGGTTCCATGCCACATGGACCTCTTATAGGGTTGTCCTAGCATCCTCATAACTAGCAGCTGGCTTCCAAGAGGTCCAGGGCAGAAGCCACAATGTCTTCTATGAGGTAGCCTCAAAGGTGATATAACATTATGTCTGCCGTATTCTGATGGTCACACAGACAAACTCTGACGCAACACGGGAGCAGACTATACAAGACCATGACTGCCAGGAGGTAAGGGATCATTGGGGACCATCTTGGAGCCTGGCTACCACAGCAATAAAAATGAATATCCACACCAATGGAGCGGGGAAGAAATGATTCTTAGTTGTTCAGAGGGTGGAAAGCCAGAGTCCAAATGACTTCCTCAGAACTGAGATTAAACTCTACTAAACCACCTCAAATAATAAAGTAAGTAAGTGGATGAACTTGGGGTTCTGACTCCTTATTCAGGTTTAAACTTCTCCATCAAAACAACTCACCAAAAACATATTCATTTCCCCAACTTCACCTACAACTGCAGCACTTGAGGTTGGGGGAAAATCACATTTCTCCTACATAATAAGCAACATCAATAACCAAGACATAAAAATGAACCCCACCCATGGATATAGAAGTTAACAGACACAGACTGGATATTCAGTGGACAGCACTTAATTTTTATACCAGCTCTTTTCCACATCTTAGCTAGTTACACAAGGATCATATGAAACTAGATTCTTTGATTCTCAGCTGAAGAGTACAAAAGTTTGAAACCTGTGGATTTGACAAATCCTCCTCCAACAAACAATAAATCTCCCTCTCCCCCAAAAGATAATTTTCCCTATAGCCTACTTCCTATATCCTACCAGGTAAAAGGAAAACTGGGAATTGAGACCTGAGTTCTCCAGCTCTATTATTAACTTGCTGTGTGATCTCTAGCAAGTCACTTGACATCTCTGCTCTTCAACTTTAAAGAGGCAGAAGTGGATCAAAAAAACTCTTCCAGGGGCTTCCCTGGTGGTGCAGTGGTTGAGAGTCCACCTGCCAATGCAGGGGACACGGGTTCGTGCCCCGGTCTGGGAAGATCCCACATGCCGTGGAGCGGCTAGGCCCGTGAGCCATGGCCGCTGAGCCTGCGCGTCCGGAGCCTGTGCTCCACAACGGGAGAGGCCACAGCAGTGAGAGGCCCGTGTACCGCAAAAAAAAAAAGAAAAGGAAGAAGAAGAAAAAAAAAACCTCTTCCAGGGCTAAAATAAATCCTATAATTCTGATTCATTTGTGCTTTCAGATGAACCCAGCTTGCTTATCCTTATCTACTGTCACTTGTGACTCTAACTGCATTGATTTCTTACTACATTGTGTCAGGAAGCAATAGGACAAAGGCCATATCGGAATTTATATTAGGGCTTTATCCACCCCACCCCTTCACAAAAATACTGCTGGAAAATGCTCTCTGATATTCACTGTGGGAAGCTCAGCAGAAATGAAAATACTCAGCCAGCAAGGTAAAACTATTCTGTGACCAATGGAACCAAATTGGAGGTAAATTTAGGTACGTGGCTATAAAAACCAAGTTTAAAAAAATGGTTTTAACAAAAATTAATGATTGCTTGTAGACAGAGACAGGAAGATGTCTTCCCCCAAAGGATTCACTCTTCACAAAGTTTGGCAGCTTGATGAAAGGCAGAGAAGCATGATTCCATGGCAGTAGAGGAAATGATACCCTCATCAGCTGGCAACCAATTTTCCTCAGAGGAGGGACTGACACAGCTAAGTCAGGCCAAAAGTTATGAATGTCCCTGAATTCCCATGGGAAAAGAGTGCAGTGCAAAGAAAGAAGTCTCATCTATTGATCCTAGACAAGGCTGAAATAGAAAGGGAAGCCCTTTAACAATTTCCAAAGAAAGAATGGGAAAGAAGTAAGAAAATGAGGGAAAGAATAAAAGTAAGAAAAAGAAAGGGTCGAGAAAGAAAAGGACAGGAAAATGCATGAATGAAAGAAAAGAGAGCAAAAAAGGGGAAAACCTGTCCAGGACTAGACACTCACCAAGGGAGCCCTGATTGTCTTGTTCGATAAGGACCCTCTACCACCTACCAAAGTGCCTGGTATAGAACAGGTGCTCAGTAGATGCTGAATAAGTGAAAGAACGAGGATAAAGCAACAAACAAAGAACAGTTTGGAAAAAGGTAGGATATTCATTGGCTTCCAGCTGT
Source organism: Monodon monoceros (assembly GCF_005190385.1). Classification (NCBI taxonomy): domain Eukaryota; kingdom Metazoa; phylum Chordata; class Mammalia; order Artiodactyla; family Monodontidae; genus Monodon; species Monodon monoceros. The sequence goes on along the minus strand of NW_021703774.1, from coordinate 127,229,072 downwards.
GTACTTACTCCAGCCAAAAATCTCACAGCTGAACAATAGATGTGAGCAAATGAGACAAGGTAAATGGATCAGTACAAATCTATTAACCCTCTGGAAAAAAAAGAATGAAAACACACGTCCTACTGCTACACACTTTGTCACTCTTTCAATTTTTCTTCTGTATTTTAATAATCTGTATCAGGTAAGCACCTCTTAAATATTTTAGGATCTCATGTTTTAAAAAAGAAAAAAATAACATTTTTTATTTGTATACCAGTTCAAAAAAGTTTAATGGTTCCAAAAGAAAAGCGTTTTACTTGGACATAGACACCATACAATCCTCTATGTCTTTCTTAGGGCTCTATCAATATTTCAGTATTAAAATAAAATTGTGAAGAAAAAGCAACTGAGTGAAACAAAGAGCATTTAAATGTTTTCTAGGATTTTTATCCTTCTGCAGAGTAAGGTATCTGTTTACAAATTTGGTTCTTTTGGTTAAATACAGACACAAGATCAAATTACATTGCAGTTTGAATCGTCAGTTCATTCCCTTCCACAGATTATTTTAGATCTTGTTCTAACACAACTATCCCTTCAGTACCAGTCAGATTGCCATGGTAATTGCTCAGTGACCACAGTTGTTGCAACTTTGACACAGGAGTGACCACGGTTCTAGGTCAGCTTTCATTTCACTGAGAAATGAAGACACATTAACAAAAGTGGGACCACACACACACACACACACACACACACACACACACAGAATCAGAAACACAATATCTGTTACAGAGAGGAAATAGAAAGAATAGCATCCATTTCAAGATCTCATAAAGACTCAGATTAAAAACATTATTATTTTTTTCTTCCATCATTCCTCTCTTTTAAGAACATGGAAAAGGTCACTTCCACACAGCATTTTAATCAGATATGCCTTTCTTTTCAATGAATTATATTCCTAAGTGGAAATAAACCAGATAGCCTGTTAATAACCTATGCAATGTTTTTCAAAGTGCATATTTTGTGGAAAATAAATAGTTTAGAACAAGACTGAGAGATTATTTTTTCTCCATAAAATGAATTTCAAATTATCTAATTTTATGTCAGCTTAATGTAAATATTTTAATAGAGAAAGTATAAACATGTTTATAATATAAGCCACCTTATGATGAATTGAAATGCATCTGTAAAATGAAAAAAAACACATACCAATTGAATCAGGCAACAAATATCAATAAAGACTGTTCCCTGACCACCCACATGCTAAGTAGAGTAGGATAAAAATGAGGTGAGACACTCAAGGATATATAATACAAAATCATATATATTCAAGCAATAAGTTTTGTATGTTCACATTTTAATGGTGGGAGTATGGTTTATTAAGCTGTGGCTTAGTACAGGCGCTGGGGCTTGCCCATGGCACTCTTAATGTACAAAGTCCCACCATTCTGCCAATTTTTCTTGAGCAATGACACCAGGAAGCTGACAGCTAAGTGGATGTTGTACACAGCTCATCATCTGTCATCTTCACGTGGCCAACAGCCACTGCCAGACACAGCACCTTCTTCATCTGGAACTTGATCGTGGACTTCACTTCATCAACTTTGGCCACCATGTTCTCATTGTGGGTCAGCAAGGAAGGGAACTTGACAGCCTTATTCAGATCTGGGCCCAGATTCATGGGATCTGCTTGATCAGAAATTCTGAAGCCAAAAAGGAATCATACTTCTTGGCCAGGTTCTTGACCAGTTTCTTTTTCTTGTTGAGTTTCTTCAGATCCTCTATGTCCATGTGGTGGATATCCACAGCCTTGGCCTCATCACAATGCTGCTGGTCCCCCAGAACCCATATGGAGAACTTGGGGAGGGGAGTGGACTTAAGCCTGACAGTGCCCGAGAAGTGTTTGTCCTTCTGAGGGTCATAGCTCTTCAGGCTGATCTGAAGCTCTAGCGTCTCCAAAAACATCTGGCGCTTGCGCTGGTTACCGTGCAGGACTTCCCGCACTGCCTCTGTAAGAGGGTGTCTCGGGAGACTTTGCAGTTCATAGTGCCTCGTGCCACAATAACCGGAAAAGAGGGAGGGAGCAAACTTTTAAATGAAGCAACGTTACATCCTAAGAGGAAGCCAAAATATTAATTTTTAAATTCATTTGAGTAATTTTCCTTATGTGGATTTGCATTCTTATCTAGGGCTTCTCAATCAGTATTAATTAAAAATTGTAATAACTAATATTTATTGAGCACTTACATATCAGGCACTAACCTTAGCACTTTATATATATTATCTCATTTATTTCTAAAAATGCTCTTAAGTAAATAAATTACTTTCCCCACATTAATGGTGAGGAAACTGAGACTTCTGGTAATACAATGATCTAAGATATCCAAAATTAACCATCCAGTACAAAGACACAGAAATGCTAGAAAAAATAAAATAAACATTATTTTTAAAGTATGACTGAGAAGGAAGGAGGGGAGGGAGGAAAAACTCCATCCATCCTAGGTGCCCAAAATGAAGAGGTAAGGTAGGGTGGAGCTTTAATTGCCTTGGAGAAAACTTGGTCCCAGTAACCTAAAGGGTTACTGGGACCAATATTCATGCAATTTTTAATTTTAATATTAAAAATATTTAATATTCATGCAGGAAAAAAGAAATGAGGATTTGGGTGTGCATGAGGAGCTAAGAATCCTTAGATAAAGCCAAGACCCTCAAATGGCAGCTCTTTCTGGTAAGAGATGAACTAGAAAGGAAATATGTTTACCAGGACAAGGTGAGAAAGGAGCTTGTCTATCTCTTTTCAGCTTTAAGTTGGAGGAAAAACCCTTCCCCCTAAATTGGAAATTTCAGGCCTGTGCCTCTCATAAACTTGGGGATAAAATGAATATAATATGCATGATTTAGGAAGCCTCAAATTGAGAAGTTAACACAATGACTGAGCTATGATTGGTGATCTCTCTGAAGCAACTGTAGAAGCAAAAGCAAAAAAAGCCTCAGTAAAGGTAATCTCACAACAAAATATGTGAGAAAACAATCCACATTGAGCAAGAGTCCACATCCAAGAACTTGAAATAAAACAACATTATGAAAGAGAATATGGAAAAAGGAATAAAGCCATCAAAAAGAAGGTACTATGAAAAAGAATAAATTGATTAAGGAGGAAAATAAAACTATACAACTTTATTTTTTAAATGTTAGTACTTTCATAAATAAAAAATTAAACTCTTTAAAGTGAAAACTCAAGAAATGGGTTGAATGAAAGATTAAACCAGTTGAATAAAAGAATTAATGAACTGGAAGACAGATCTGAGGAATGAAGCACAAAAAGCTAAAAACTGGGAAAATGTAAAGAGACATGAAATATAAAATAAAAAACTCCAACATATCTCTGATGAGAGTTCCATAAGAAGGGAGAGGGTAGAATAGGAGAAAGGCAATATTCAAGAGATTATGGCTACTGAAATAGTGCAACCACTTTGGAAAACAGTTTGGCAATTCTTCAGAAAGTTAAACATAGTTACCATATGTCTGCACAAAAACTTGTACATGGATATCCATAGCAGTATTATTCACTATAGCCAAAAAGTGGAAACAACTCAAATGCCATCAACTGATGAATGAACAAAATGTGTTATATCCCTACATGGGAATATTATTTTTCCACAAAAAGGAATGAAGTTCTGATACATGTTATAACATGGATGAACATTTAAAACATTATGCAAAGTGAAAGAAGCCAGACACAAAATGCCACATATTATATGATTACAATTATAAGGAATGTCTAGAATAGGCACATAGACAAGTCCACAGGGACAAAAAGTAAATTATCAGATGCCAGGGCTGGAGAGAGAAAGGAATGGAGAGTGATTGCTAATGGACATGGGGTTTCATTTCCAGGCAATAAAAATGTTCTGGAATTAGAAAGTGATGATGGTTGCACAACTTTGTGAACATACTAAAAATCACTGAATTGTATATACATTTTAAAAGGGTGAATTTCATGGTATGTGAATTATATCTCAATTTTTTAATAACTTTAAAAATACAGTAGGGGCTCCCCTGGTGGCACAGTGGTTGAGAGTCCGCCTGCCGATGCAGGGGACACGGGTTCATGCCCCGGTCTGGGAAGATCCCACATACCACGGAGCGGCTGGGCCCGTGAGCCATGGCCACTGAGACTGCGCGTCTGGAGCCTGTTCTCCGCAAAGGGAGAGGCCACAACAGTGAGGGGCCTGCGTACCGCCAAAAAAAAAAAAAAAAAAAAAAATACAGTAGACAATATTTTTTCAGAATTGATGCACTCAAGACACAATGAGTCTCAAACAGGATAAGTGAAATTAAAGACACAATTAGCAGAGTGTAAGAAACCACAGAACACCAAAGATAAACAGAAATATCTTCAGAATAGCCAGAAAGAAACATAAGTTATTCACAAAGGAAAAATAACTAAGTTGAAAACAGACTTCTCAACAGCATAAAGAGAAGCCAGAAGAAATTGAATAATATATTCAAAAGGTCAAGGAAAAGTATCTGTGAATGCAGAATTCTATAATCAGCTAATTTATTATTTTTAAATGAGAACATAGTAGAGATATTATCATTAGACAAAGACTTTGACAATATATTTCAAATAAATCCTCATTTAAAGAATTATTTAATACATATTACAAAAAAGAAGAAAAATCAAACCCAAAACTTTAAGAGAAATTCAAAAAAACAATGAGGGACAAAGAAACTGGTAAATATGTGGGTAACAGTGAAGAGGAATTGATGATACAAAACAAAAATAATACTGCTAATTTACAATGAATGTGGAACAAAAAGTACATGACAATCACATGTGCAATGGAAGAGAATGACTAAAAGTGTTCTATGGTCCCTTTATTATTTGAAAGGGAGTTAGACATATTGATTAATATTGACATTATTAAGCCAAATATGCATGTTTAAAGTTTACATGTGTGTCAAAATGAGGAAAAATCAATCAACCAAAACCAACCCAGAACTAACATAGATGTTAGAATTATTAGATAAGAACATTAAAAGAGTTATTATAACTGCATTTCATATACTCAAAAGGCTAGAGAAAATGTTAAACATGTTAAGTAGAGACATTAAAGGTACTAAAAAAAACAAATCAAACTTCTAGAGATTAAAAACTGCAATATCTGAAATGAAAATTGTATTGGATGAGATTAACATCAGATTAGGCATTGCTGAAGAAATCACCAGTGAACTTGAAGACACAGCAACAGAAATTATCCAACAGTAAACACAGAAAAAATACTTGAAAGAAAGAGAGAGAGTGAGAGAGAGGGAAGGAAGGAAAGAAGGAAGGAAATAATATCAATAAGTTGTGTAACAACTTCAAGTGACCTAGTATATTTGTAACTGGAATTTCTAAAAAAAGGGAGAGATAGAAAAAATATTTGAAGAAATACTGGCTAAAAAATTTCCAGATTTGATGAAAACTATAAACCCACAAATCCAAGAGCTTCAACAAACCCTAAGCATATAAACTACACCGAGGCAGATTATAATAAATTACTCAAAATCAGTGATAAAGAGAAAATCTTAAAAGCAGCTAGAGAAAAAAGTCACATTACTTAGAGGATGAAGATAAAAATAACGGCAGATTTACTCATCAGAGCAAATGTAATCAAGAAGCCGGCAGAAAAACATCTATGAAGTACTGAAAGAAAAAACTATCGAACTACTATTCTATAAACAGGAAAAATATCTTTCAGAAATGAAGGTGAACATTCATAATAGCCAAAAGGTGGAAACAATCCAAATGTCCACCAATGGATGAATAAATAAACAAGATATAGTGTATCCATACAATGGAATATTACTCTGCCATTAAAAGAAATAAGGTACTGATACATGCTGCATTATAGATGAACCCTGAAAATATTATGCTAAGTGAAAAAAGCCAGTTACAAAAGACTACATGCTACATGATCCCATTCATATTAAAGTCTAGAATAAGGAAATCTATAGAGACAGAAAAGTGTTGTGGTTACTTAGGGCTTGGGGAGGGGGGAAACAGAGGGCTGGGGAGTGACAGCTAAGGAATACCAGTTTTGGTGAGTCCCTGGTAGTCTAGTGGTTAGGCTTCTGGGCTTTCACTGCCATGGCCCAGGTTCAGTCCCTGGTCAAGGAACTGAGATTCCACAAGCTGTGCAGTGCAGCCAAAAAAGGAAAAAAAAAAAAGAATATCAGGGCTCTTCAGGTGATGAAAATATTCTAAAATTGACTGTGGTAGTAGTTGCACATAATTGTGAAGATACTAAAAACTGTTGAACCGTACACTTTTTTTTTTTTTAAGATTTAATTTTATTTATTTTTGGCTGCATTGGGTCTTCATTGCTGTGTGCAGGTTTCTCTCTAGTTGCGGTGAGCAGGGGCTATTCTTCATTGTGGCGCATGGGCTTCTCATTGCAGTGGCTTCTCTTGTTGTGGAGCACAGGCTCTAGGTGCATGGGCTTCAGTAGTTGCAGCACGTGGGCTCAGTAGTTGTGGCTCGCAGGCTCTAGAGCACAGGCTCAGTAGTTGTGGCACACAGGCTTAGTTGCTCTGCAGCGTGTGGGATCTTCCCAGACCAAGGATTGAACCCATGTCCCCTGCATTGGCAGGCAGATTCTTAACCACTTTGCTACCAGGGAAGTCCTGAATTTACACTTTAAATGCGTGAATTATGTATGTGAATTATACCTCAAAAAAGCTATTTTTTAAAAATGAAGGTGAAATAAGGACTATTTCAAACATAGAAAATCTGAAAGAATTCATCACAAGCAGACTTGCACCACAAGAAATGTTAAAGAAATGTCCCTTAGAGAAAAGGAAAATCATACTAGATAGGAATATGGACCTACTCAACAGATAAATAAAGAGCATCAGAAATGATAACTATGTGAGTAAATATACTTTTTTTCTTATTTAAATCCCATTAAAATATAAATAAAAATAGTAACAATGTGGTATGGAGTGTATAACATGTAAAAGTGAAATGTATGACATCAGCACAAAGGCTGGGAGGGGAGCAATGGAAATATACTAATATAAGGTGCTTACACTAAATATGAGTGTAACTTGAAATAAACTGTTATAAATTAAAGATGAACACTATACATTCTAAATCAAACACTAAAATAAAGAGGAAATTATAACTAATAAGATAATAACAAAAATTTAATCATAAAAAACACCAATCCAAAAGAAGGCAGCAAAGGGGGAAAAGGAGAACAAAGAAAGATCAAACAAGTAGCAAGCTGGTAGATTTAAACCTAATCATTATAAATAATCACATTAAATGTAAATGGTATAAAAACTCCCAGTTAAAAGGTGTAGGTTAACAAATTGGGTAAAAAAGCAAACCCAACTATATGCTGCCTACAAAAAACCCACTTTGAATATAAAGATATAAACAGGTTAAAAGTACAAGAATAGGAAAAGTTATTCTATCCTAATAGTAGTGAAAAGCTGGGGGGGCTGGGACTTCCCTGGCTGTCCAGTGGCTAAGATTCCACACTTCCACTGCAGGAGGCATGGGTTCAATCTCTGGTTGGGGAACCAAGATCCTGCATGCCATGTGGCATGGCCATTAAAAAAAAAAAGCTGGAGGGCCTATACTAATATCAAAATAGATTTCAGAACAAAACTATTACCAGGGGTAAAGAAAATTATCTCATAAAGATAAAGGGGTCAATTCATTAAGAAGTTAGAAATCCTAAGTTTATGAACCTAATAACTAAGCATCAGAATATGTGAAGAAAAACCTGATTGAACTGCAAGAAGTAAATAAGTCTACAATCTTTATCAGAGATTTCAATATCCTTCTATCAAACTTGATAGAATAACTAGAAAGAAAATCAGCAAACATACAGAAGACTTGAAAAACACTATCAACCTATCTGATCTAATTAACATTTATAGAATGCTCCACCCAACAATAGCAGAATACACATTGTTTTCAAGTGTACATAGAACATTTACTATGATAGAGACCATATTCTCAGCAATAAATGTCTTCATATATTTAAAAATATTCAAGTCATACAAAGTAACCACAATGAGTTAAATTAGAAATCAGTAACGATAGGACATGTAGAAAATCTGCAACCACTGGGAGACTAAACTTCTAAATAACCCATGGGTCAAAGAAGACATCAAAAAAGAAATTAAAAAGTGTTTTCAACTATATAAAATTGAAAATACAGCATATCAAAATCTGTGGGATGCTGCTAAATCATACTCAAAGGAAAATTTATAGCACTAAAACATCTATATTAAAAAAGAAGAAAGATTTCAAACCAATGACTTCAGCTAGGAAAAAAAAAGAGCAAATTAAACCAAAAATAAGCCAAAAAGGAAGTAATAAGGATCTAAACAAATAAAAAACAATACAGAAAATCAATGAAACTAAAAGATGGTTCTTGGAGAAAATCAGTAAAATTGATAAACCTCTAGCCAGACTGATCAGGAAAATTTAAGTGTATAAAAGTGAATGAATTAGAAGGGTGCATACCAACCCAGATAAACCTCACAAATGTAATGCATAATGTACAGGGGAAAAGAGCAACTTGCAAAAGAATACATACAGTATGATTCTGCTTAAGTTCATAAACATGTAAAATGCGTGTGTGTTCGTGGGTGTTGTGTGTGTAATATACACAATAAAAGTATTTTTAAAAGAGCAATGTAAATACAGTTTTAAAAACTCAGGATTGTAATTATCTCTGGCAAAGATCGTAGGAGATGGTTCATTGAATGCTTCAATTGAGTTGTTGACATTTTTTTTTTAAACCTGTGTGTTGGCTATACAGTTGTTCATTTTATTGTCTTTTATGATGTATATGTACATTACATATATTCTTTTGTATATATAAAATATTTCACAATAAAAATTTCAATAAAATGTATAGGTAACCAGTAAAGGAGAACTGAATATATAACTTGCAAAGCAACAGCAAGGAAAGAAAAAGAATACAGAAAACTTAAGCAAAGCAATAGAGAGCAGAAAAAGATTGAGGCAAGGAGAAGGAACAAAGAAAAGCTTAGGTAACTATAAAGCAGGAAATGAGATGATGACAATAAATATCAAAAACTGCAATTAATATAAATCAACTAAATTTGCCAGTAAAAAAACAGAAATTCATATTGAATTAATAAAACAGAACTTTACATGTATATTTATAAGAGAAACACCTAAAACATAAGAAAATATCACAGAAAGGTTTAAAGTAAAGGAGTGGAAAAGTTATTCCACTCCAATTCTTACCAAAAGAAAGCTGATACAGATTATTAATATCAGTTAAGATAGACTTTAAAGCAAATATGCATAGGCACAAAAGAGAATCTCTACATAACAACAAAAAGATAAATTCACCAGGTAGCTCTAACAATTCTGAATTTATACGCACCTAAAAACATGGCCTTAAAATACAGAAAGTAAAAATGCAGAGAAGTACTGCCAACCCTACCATTATGATATTAAATTCTAACTCACTTCTCCCAGCAATGATACAGGTGTGTGTAGCTATAGACATTCTGAACAACACAATTTATATGCTTGAGCTAGTGATACAACTCTGAATTCAATTGTTACAGAAAACACTTTCTTTTCAAGCACATATGGAACATTTAAAAATAAATAAATACCAGATACTGGACTACAAAGCAAATTCTAATAAATACCCAAGAATCTGATGCTACTGAGATGAAGAAACTGAAATTTCACAGAGTTTAAGTAATTTTCTCCAGAACATACACTTAGTTAGGTAGTGCATGGTTGACTCCATGGTCTCTAACCACTATATTATACCATCTCTATTAAATGTTTAACTAAAAATTTTATGCCCCATAATATAGTACATTTATTTTTTCTACATTATCTCTGACACACTTGTCTCTGTATAGGCATTCCTAATAACAGAAGCATTCTATTTTACTAGGAAGCTGTAATTTAAAATATGGGTAATTTTAATGGGTTGTGTAAGCATGCTAGACAGAAAAAACCATATCAACAAACAAGTCAGAGAAGTAGAATTATGGGAAGGTAGATCGGGGCCATATTGATAACAGTTTATTCACTGGTAGAGTATAAAAGGTTATTAGGGAAGTGTCATGTTTTAGAAAATATATATGATTCACATAAGAAATAAAGATCCTTTCAAAATACTACTTGTAAACTACATCATTATATTTAAATTGACTTTCATTTGTTTTTGAGATATTTATCTCAAGAACTAGCATGGCAGTGTAGAGATAAATACATATATATATATGTAAACATTGGTCAAAGTATTTCTTTTTGTTGGCTCTTAGATTTGGCCTCAGAATCTTTCTCAACATAATTCTCCTACCAGCTGTGATCAACTGATGAAACTTTTTGCAGGGCCTGGTACTGTAACAGAGAGCAAGATTAGGAATTAATGTCCAGCACCAGCTCTATCACCTACTTAGCTGTGTGATCATAAACAAGGTACTTGGTACCCCTAAGCCTTGGTTATAAAATGGGACTGATGATATTTGCCTTACAGGATTATATAAAATAATGTAATCAGTACCTAGCCCAAATAGTCATTTAATAAATGTTAGTCTCTCTTTTTTCTATATTGCTATTGAAGCTAGTACACAGTATGGGCCCAGCATATTCATAATATTATCTTCCATAACTATAAATAAACCCCAATTTAAAGAACTCATGGAGGGACTTCCCTGGTGGCACAGTGGTTAAGACTCCACACTCCCAATGCAGGGGCCTGGGTTCGATCCCTGGTCCGGGAACTAGATCCCACATGCATGCCACAACTAAGAGTTCACATGCCACAACTAAGGAGCCTGCCTGCCACAACTAAGACACAATGCAACCAAATAAATAAATTAAATAAATAAATAAAACAAAGAACTCATGGCATGCAGATGTCTTAGGAGCATAGCCTAACAAGCATACATCTTCTTCAAGTCTCCGTTCAAATGTCACTTTAAGGCCTACCATGACAACCCTGTTTAAAGTTGTACCAGTGTCCTACCCCGAGCACTCCTAATTCCTTTACCCTGTTCCTCTTCTCCTTAACACTTATTTCTTTCTAAGGTAATATATCAATGGTGTTATCTTTTATTGTCTTGATAGAAAGTTAAGCTCCACTAGAGCAAGCATCCGTATCTGCTTCACTGATGTACCCTCAGCACATAGAACAGTGCCTGCCCTATGACAAGTGCTCTTTAAAGATTTTTTGAATTATTACTCTCAAAGCATAATACACATTTAGGATGAAGTTTACCATTAACAATAGTGAATATAAATCCATAGTTCAAAAATTCTTTCTTGATAAAAAGTTCTTTGGCCAATTTCTTGTCAGCTCCAATTAGACTACCAATGTATTGCTTTTATTTTGTAATGTGTTGGAGAAGAGCTCTAATTAGATCATAATTATTTTTATCTTGTAATGTGGCTGAGAAAGACCACTACTAGGAGAGGAGAAAAGTCGGTACTACAATTTTATCATTAGTAATATCTTCAAAGTTTCTTTGCAGGAATCTTTTCATGCTTAAATTATATGTACAATTTGTCAGGTTGTTTTTTTTTAAGATGTTGGGGGTAGAAGTTGATTAATTAATGTATTTATTTTGCTGTGTTGGGTCTTCGTTTCTGTGCGAGGGCTTTCTCTAGTTGTGGCAAGCGGGGGCCACTCTTCATTGCAATCCACGGGCCTCTCACTATCACAGCCTCTCTTGTTGCGGAGCACAGGCTCCAGACGCGCAGGCTCAGTAGTTGTGGCTCATGGGCCTAGTTGCTCCACGGCATGCGGGATCTTCCCAGACCAGGGCTCGAACCCGCGTCCCCTGCATTAGCAGGCAGACTCTCAACCACTGCGAAACCAGGGAAGCCCTGTCAGGTTATTTTAATTTAAATACATAATATCATCTATAAATTAACTTAACCCAACAAATGCTAACTGCAATAACGTCACAGTAAACTGGAAGCAAAACAAAGTCCCCAGAAACCCTCTGTATTGTACAATTCCTACTCTCATCTCTCAGAATCCTTCATCTCCCTTGGTTACACCTTCCTCCACTTAGGAGACTACTATTTTAAATAACCAAAGCAAAAGAAAGAATAAATTATATACTGCCCTTAATGTTGAGAAAAATAGCAAATCTGGGTACCTACCCCACTCTACATCACAGAATATTATTAGATTTTTATGACAAAGTAAAGGTTAATTGCATGAATATCCTGTTTAGTCCTGGTGGCAGGCTGGGGGGTGGGTGGTGAGTTGCATTCCTGAGATAGGTGTGCAAACTAAATCGGCCTATATGTAGTTGTTTTAGCATAGCCCCTGTGGAGATGCTTTGTAAGTCAACAATTGTTCTCTTCAAATCCCCTGAAGTCACTACATCCCTTAAGTAACAGGTATCCTCTGCTACCTCTCCTACAACTATCTATCAATCCTGCGAGACCTCAGTGATGTTTATAATGCCCTTCATAACGTCAAAGAGCTCCACCAATCCTTAAAGGCCTCTGGCTGTTCCTTACTCTCTTACCTCCACCCTTCACTTGAAGACAACCTCAAGCTGCCTTAAAAATGCATTTTAATACCCAGTATGATACCCTTCCTTTGAGACTTTGTAACAAAATACTATTCATGTATATCTTTTGTCAGCCAAGACAGATTTGCCCGAACACAGGATAAGCAGCAGAGGGAGACCTCAGCAGAGTACACCCGTTTCAAAACACTCGACTCAGGACAGCAGGATAAAGAGCTCTGAGAACAAGAATCGATGACCAGGGTTCAGATATCCCGAGAGTTCAATAGCCAAGAGTGCATAACAGCTCACAGAATTTGGGGGTGAGGAGTTCTACTTAAATTCCAGTAAGATGCATTATATTCATATGGATAATATTTCAGACACAGAGAAGAGCAGCGTTACGTACAGCTGCTCTCTTTCCAGATGAGTGTTGTCCCTCTGAGAGTTAACATTGGGAGGTTATATGTTTATTTTCAAATGCTCAAAACGTTTTTAGAATCCTGTTTGAAAAGGCCTTTGCAGACTAAAGCACGTTCTTTTGATCGTCCTTAAGGGTAAGAAGCTGTCATTATTTGAAGCTGGCTCTTATTTTAGACAATAGCCTCCAAGAGAAAGTTGTAGAAAAGTGGATAATCAAGCCAATACTAATTAGGGGTCAAAAGTTAGATGTGAATGTAAAATGATGGGACTGATTTTCTTCTGACGGTTAACTATAACATTAACTTTGTAACAATACTTCATAATTATTTTGGAGTACTTTACAGAAGAGAACTTGGAAATGATACATGGTATCACAAAGAAAACGTAGAGGGGGAAGAAAAAAAAACAAAGCATTTAAATTATAATATTCATTATTTACAATAATCAAAAAACATTACCAATAGCTCTTAATTATCAGCTATTGTACCCGTTTTAAGGATTTATTTGGCCCAAAATAATAAGCAAGATTTAAAATATGTATATACACAGACTCATACATACACATATATATAGGATAAGGAAAGTTTTGTTATAACGTAGAGAAATATGTTTAAAAGTGTGAAAACATTTATATAATTGGTATCGTTAATGTTGTATCTTAAAGCTGGCCTTGAGTACTTACGTAAAATTATGCACCATACAAAGCTAACCCTTTTCTTGATATGCCATCTCCAAGAAAGCCTATTTTCTCATTCTCATAACATCAGTCCACTTTCAACCCGGTTTAATATTAAAACTTTGGTATAAAAGACAAAAGAGAGGTATTTTCAATATACATTTTTTTAAACCTTTCTAAATATTTTACATACTAGAACATAACCTCTAGAAACCCTGATTTGGGATTAGGGTTTACTTATAAATTAACATGTAAAAGTTAAGGTTTCATTCAAAATATTTTCTTTGAAAAATATATTATAAATCATTAAATAATATATAAGTCAAATATATAGTTGACGGTATTGCTCTGATTTTGAAAGGTTAAAATGTATTGAGAGTTTTTTTTAATTCTCTAGGAAATAGCTTTATTAATTAACTAAAAGTCTTAGTTTCCTTTTGTCTTCTTAGTATTTAAAATCAGAATTGCTTCAAATTAAGATCAGAAAGAATAATCTCCTTCAAGTAGTAATCATAATTATTTAAATATATTAAGCTGGAGAGAATTGGGAGGTTGATAGATATAATAAATGTTTCACCACAGTGTATTTTACCATTCTTCAATTTTAGATTTTTCTTCAACATATATTATACAGTGACGGCATTCAGAATAAAATATAACAAGGTTGCACCTTAGTTTTCAAGAAACCCCTCTTTTCTAAGAAATCCTTCTGTACAGCATCTTCAGCCTTATTCCAAATATTTTTTATGCTTTGACTGTAATTGATACAAGTGCATCCTGAAGCTACTGTGAATGCCGCTTTTTAAACGGGTGCTGGGTTTAGTGTTTCACTTCCACATTTTATCAAAGGACACCACCCGCACCCTCCCCACCCAGTTAGTCAGGACAGCCCTATAAAATGCCTTCTGAATTGACCACACTTAGCTGCAAATTTAAATATCTCTAGTCTTCTTTTAACTTCCTAACTGAGATATCTTATTCAAAATAAAGAAGAGAGAATTTCAAATTACCCCATGGTTCTATACAAAGCCTTCTGCCTAGAAGTTTAAACAATGTCATTTTGCATCATAGTGCTTTCTTAATTGTTGTTTTCATTGATGTAATTTATGCAGTATCTTTCTTCTGAGCTTCTTCATCACCGTTCATAGTCATCTCTGCCTTCATAGGAAGGGGGTAGAAGGAACAGAATCATCATTTTCCATTTTACAGACAAAGAAACAGATCCCACATCAAGATAGCAATAGAACAAGATTGGATTCTTCATCTCCCCATCCAATGCTCTTTTAAAACTGCCTCTCTAACTCTTTAGGCCTCCATATAATTTGTTAATAAATTTAAGCAGCTGAGAAAGTCAAGACAAACGAGCCCTGGCTGGATCTACAGATAATTTCCTGCAGAGGGCTATGAACTTCAATCCTACTGCATAACACTTTCTAACTATTTTAGTCCTGGATGCCTCCCAAGGGCCTGGTGACAATCATATCAAATTGAGGATCCGCAGTGTACTAAGGATCACGCTAAACACACAGGCACTCATTTACACTTGGAACTTTTAACAGGATTTTTTGCCCTTAACTTCCTAATGTTTAAATCTCACTTATCCTTTCAAAACAGGGAGCAAATGCTACCTCCTTCAGGAAGTCTCTCTCTTAATCCCCCTCACTCCTCCCCCTGAATCCCCCAGAGCTAAAAGAAATCTCTTTTCTGAACTCCCAGGAGTACTTTACTGGTATCTTTTCGCCCACTTAACACATTCTCCTTTATAATATTTTATGTATCTTAACTCTGCTGCTACTCTGCAAGTTCGTTAGGTTAGGATCCATATCTGAGTCACTTAGTACAACTTCAACACACGCTTTCTAAAAGCCAATCAGTGTATTATGGGATAGAGAGTAGAGAAATTAAAATAAAATGCTGGGCATTTCCAAAAGGAAAATTACCAAAGAAAACACATGCACTCTTGAAAAGGGTGTTAGAAGGCTGGATAATAGTAAAGGGATACACAGTAGTTAAGGTAATACATGCTAATTAATTAGATCTTGAAATTTCATTTGATGCAATCCAAGTATTCCAACTAAGAACCTCTCATTATGTTACTGTTAACAGGACTGATCTGAGAATGGCTATCCCTTTTTGTATGTGTAACAAAATCCAAACTCCTTTCCATGGCCTATAAGACCCTGTATGATCTGGCCCTGGCCAACTTCTCCAGCTGCATTTCCTGTCCCTCTTCCACAAAAAGCTCCTGTCTAAATAGCCAAACTTTTTTTTGCCTCAGGGCTTTTGCCATTTGGGTCATTCTGCCACCTGGAACACAGTGCTCACCCCCCCTTCCCTCCTCATCACCCACCAGCTACCCCAAAACTCTTACATAGACTGGTTCCTCATCCTTCGGATCTTAGCTTAAAAGACCAACCAGGCAACTCTATCTTAAAATGTCACCACAGGGTTTCCCAGCTACTATTTTCTATCATAACACTTTGTTTCCTCCTTCATCACAATTTATACATTTTTGTTTCTGAACTTGTCTATATTATCTGTCTGCTCTATCAGATCCTATGGTCATGAGAGCAGGAACCAACTGTAGCTAGTATGGTTACCACTATATACATAATACCTGTTATAAAGTAGGTTCTCAACTCATTTGCTTGAATGAATGAATGAATGAACGAACAAATAAAATGCCAAATACATGCCAAATATACAGTTTCGAACTGAATTGTATAAGGTGACTTCAGTGTCTAAATAACCTTCAAGCTCAAATACTATAATGATTAAAACACTAGACCTGGGTTCAAATTCCATTTTTAACTGCTTACTAGCTGTGTCACCTTGAGTAATTTCCTTAGGCCCTCTAAACCTCAATTTCTTCAAAAAAGGGACTAAAAATAGTATTTACTTCTCTGAATTGTGAGAACTGAATGACAAAATTCCTCCCTCCCTACTTAGCTATTAAGTATTCAATAAAAGGTTGATATTATTTATATTAGAATTTCTTGTCTCCCATTGGTTGGTTGTTTCTCATTTGTTTCACTTAAAGCAACAATTTTACATTAATGAGGTTATATTTAAAATGTGATCTTGGCTCAAGGGTTTCTAGAAACAATTTTACACCAAAGAGGTTATTTTTTGAGTTTTTGAGTTTTTTATCTTGTTTTGTAAACAGCTTTATTAATGTACAATTGGCATGCCATAAACTGCACTGAAGTTATTTTTTAAATGTGATCTTGGCACAAAGTGTCTTCTAGAAAACACATGATAAGGAACGCTAACAAACAACGTTGTGTATAACTTTCCACGCTATATGAAGACAGGTATGTCAAGGCCGGAGAAACCTTTAGGAAACACCATGTTGAGATTCATTAAACAAATATTTACTGGGCACCAGCTGTGCCAGGCAGTGTGCTAGGAGTCAGGGATATATCCATGAATAAAATGGACAAAACTCCCTGCCTTCCTGAAGTTGACATTCTAATATTATTTGCTGTAATGCAAAAGGATATTAGAAAATTTGTAAATTTTTTCAAAGGAATTCTTTTAAATAGCCATACACTATGCTTAAAAAAGCAAGTCTGTAGATCCATCTGTCACATGAATTGAGTACATCTAAAATAAAAGACCAACTCTACAACAGGCTTAAAGTGTACCCAGCAAGGATCCAATAGTCATAACCCAAGTTACAGCTGTTTCATTCTGTTAACAGGTTATTCTATGAGATAGTTCCTAGCTACAACTTCTTCCACTCCTGAAGCTAGCAATGATAAAAACTGTCTTTCCATCTTTCAACCTGTAAGATCCCAGGTCTGAATACAATGTAAGGAAGAAATAAATGCTATAATATGAAGGAAAACATGAGAGGGAGAGGACTCAAATAAAATTAGAAATGAAAAAGGAGAAGTTTTACCAGGCACTGCAGAAATACAAAGCATCATGAGAGACTGCTACAAGCAACTCTATGCCCATAAAATGGACAACCTGGAAGAAATGGACAAATTCTTAGAAAGGTATAAACTTCCAAGACTGAACCAGGAAGAAATAGAAAATAAGAACAGACCAATCACAAGTAATGAAATTGAAACTGTGATTAAAAATCTTCCAACAAACAAAAGTCCAGGACCAGATGGCTTCACAGGTGAAATCTATTAAACATTTAGAGAAGAGCTAACACCCATCCTTCTCAAACTCTTCCAAAAATTTGAAGAGGAAGGAACACTCTGAAACTCATTCTATGAGGCCACCATTACCCTGATTCCAAAACCAGACAAAGGTACTACAAAAAGAGAAAATTACAGAGCAATATCACTGATGAACATAGATGCAAAAATCCTCAACAAAATACGAGCAAACAGAATCCAACAACACATTAAAAGGATCATACACCATGATCAAGTGGGATTTATCCATGGGATGCAAGGATTCTTCAATGTATGCAAATCAATCAACGTGATACACCATATTAACAAATTGAAGGAGAAAAACCATATGGTCATCTCAACAGATGCAGAAAAAGCTTTTGACAGAATTCAACGCCCATTTATAATAAAAACTCTCCAGAAAGTGGGCGTAGAGGGAACCTACCTCAACATAATAAAGGCCATATATGACAAACCCACAGCAAACATTATTCTCAATGGTGAAAAACTGAAAGCATTTCCTCTAAGATCAGGAACAAGACAAGGATGTCCACTCTCGCCACTATTATTCAACATAGTTTTGGAAGTCCTAGCCATGGCAACCAGAGAAGAAAAAGAAATAAAAGGAATACAAATTGGAAAAGAAGAAGTAAAACTGTCACTGTTTGCATATGACAGTATACTATACATAGATTATCCTAAAGATGCCACCAGAAAATTATTAGAGCTAATCAATGAATTTGGTAAAGTTGCAGGATACAAAATTAATGCACAGAAATCTCTTGCATTCCTATACACTAACAACAAAAGATCAGAAAGAGAAATTAAGGAAACAATCCCATTCACCACTGCAACAAAAAGAATAAAATACCTAGGAATAAACCTACCTAAGGAGGTAAAAGACCTGTACTCAGAAATCTATAAGACACTGATGAAAGAAATCAAAGATCACACAAACAGATGGAGAGCTATACCACATTCTTGGATTGGAAGAATCAATACTGTGAAAATGACTATACTACCCAAAGCAATCTACAGATTCTGTGCAATCCCTATCAAATTACCAATGGCATTTTTTACAGAACTAGAACAAAATATCTTATAATTTGTATGGAAACACAAAAGACCCCGAACAGCCAAAGAAATCTTGAGGGAAAAAAATGGAGCTGGAGGAATCAGGCTCCTGGACTTCAGACTATACTGCAAAGCTACAGTAATCAAGACAATATGGTACTGGCACAAAAACAGAAATACAGGTCAATGGAACAGGATAGAAAGTCCAGAAGTAAACCCAGGCACCTATGGTCAACTAGTCTATGACAAAGGAGGCAAGGATATACAATGGAGAAAATTCAATAAGTGGTGCGGGGAAAAGTGGACAGCTACATGTAAAAGAATGAAATTAAAACACTCCCTAACACCATACACAAAAATAAACTCAAAATAGATTAAAGACCTAAATGTAAGACCAGAAACTCTTAGAGGAAAACACAGGAAGAACACTCTTTGACATAAATCACAGCAAGATATTTTTTTGATCCACCTCCTAGAGTAATGGAAATAAAAACAAAAATAAACAAATGGGACCTAATGAAACTTAAAAGCTTTTGCACAGCAAAGGAAACCATAAGCAAGACAAGACAACCCTCAGAATGGGAAAAAATATTTGCAAATGAATAATTGGACAAAGGATTAATCTCCAAAATATATAAACAACTCATGCAGCTCAATATTAAAAAAAAAAACCCAATCCAAAAATGGGCAGAAGACCTAAATAGACATTTCTCTAAAGAAGACATACAGATGTCCAAGAGGCACATGAAAAGCTGCTCAACATCACTAATTATTAGAGAAATGCAAATCAAAACTACACCAATCAGAATGGTCATCATGAGAAAATCTACAAACAACAAATGCTGGAGAGGGTGTGGAGGAAAGGGAACCCTCTTGCACTGTTGGTGGGAATGTAAGTTGATACAGCCACTATGGAGAACAGTATGGAGGTTCCTTAAAAAACTAAAAATAGAATTACCATATGACCCAGCAATCGCACTACTGGGCATATACCCAGAGAAAACCATAATTCAAAAAGAGTTATGTACCACAATGTTCATTGCAGCACTATATACAATAGCCAGGTCATGGAAGCAACCTAAATGCCCACTGACAGACAAATGGATAAAGAAGATGTGGTACATATATACACAATGGAATATTACTCAGCCATAAAAAGGAACGAAACTGGGTCATTTGTAGAGATGTGGATGGACCTAGAGACTGTCAGAGAGTGAAGTAAGTCAGAAAGAGAAAAACAAATATCGTCTATTAACGCATATATATGGAATCTAGAAAAATGGTATAAATGAACCTGTTTGTAAGGCAGAAATAGAGACACAGATGTAGAGAACAAATGTATGGACACCAAGAAAAGTAAAAAAAACAAAATAAAACAAAGAATGTGCTTCTTCAATTCAATTACTTCTCTAGAGTCTAGATAGTGTTTTATCAAACTCCTGGTTGCAACTCATTAGTGGGCCATGAAATCAATTTTGTGGGTTATATCAACATCTTTTTTCCCAGAATAGGAAAAAAAAAATCGTAGTACAATACACATAGTGTTAATTTCATTCTATGAAACGTGTGTTTCATGTATGTATATGAATCTAGTTACATGTATTTATATATGAGGTATGTATTTCTTACCATGAGTCAAAGATAAAAATACCAAGGAATCTTCATATGTTGGGGAGGAGTAAGGGGAGGGGTCACTTGTAGGTGCAAAAGTGAGAGAAGAAGCTGAATTTTATAAAACAAAGAAAGTTCAATACTAAAACTTCTCCAAAATGGTAATCAGCTTATAGATTTTTGTTTTAATCATTTAAGGGGAGAGTGAGGAGCATTATGATGAGAATGCACTCACTTCTAATTCAGAAAATTGGTGCTTATTTAAAACAAACCTTAACTTCTCTCTCTTAGACCTAAAATGTTCTGTTCAGAAATAAAACTAAAGGCATGCTGAGTTTATCTTCATGTTCAATTCCTAGCTTTAAAATACTGTAATTACCATGAAAATTTAACAATCCAAGATCCTTTGTCCCCTCCCAGGGAGAGTTGATCCTTCCTTCCTTTATAAAATAACAATTGAATACCTAAGGCAAGGATTAACCTCATTGTAAAACAAAACAAAACAAAACAAACAAATGTTCCTACCTTAACAGTTGGTAAATTCAGGTTTCCCAACCTCAGGCTTCTTAATTCTGGACTGAAAAATTATTTGTGGTGCCTTATAAATATTATTTGAAATAGGAGCCCTATATCAGGAAAGTCATTTCTTAGGATATTAATTCACATCCTTTGAATGTTATTTATTTACATAGCTTTAAAAGCAATTAAGACATTTAGGGAACACATTAAACCACAGATTAATGTACATTTTTCTCTTGGACAATGTATCATTAAAAGGCTTACCCCTACCCTTTTCCACCCAGGGAGATAAATGTTTCAGAACCACAGAGACATATTTCCTTTCTGTCTGGTTTCTTAGAATTCATTTAAACATGCTTATTGAAATTTTCTGTCATGCAATATTTTAGCAAGATTCCCCCAATATATACAGCAATGCAGACTGTAAATATTGCATGACAAAATTGCTACCAAGTTTTCTTCCTTAGGCAAACAATACCACAGTTAAAATCCCCTACATAAACAATTCCAGTCAGTATGTAAATTAGATTAACATAATAAAAGAGTAAGTATAGCTGTTTTTCTCTAAGTCTTTTAAATACATAGGAGTGAATATTCAAAAACTGTAAATGCCCTGGGAGCATCAGGGCTCTTGGTGAGTTATCACTACAGATCTATAGGAGGACAAGAGGACCGCCCATCTCCAAACTAAAGATCACTTTCTCTATACAACACCCAAATCACAGCTCAAAGAAAACTGTTTTCTCTTTAAGGTACTGTGTTCAAAAATTTTTGAATTCCTAAGAAGTCCCAAGGAGTTACAGACTGATAAGACTACCAGAGACAAATTTCAGGGCTTTTTTGAGACCAATTTCCTATTCCTGAAAAAGAAAGAGACATGTCAAAACTAAATATGACTCCCTTTAAACAACTGTAAAATCAAGACACTAAAAGTAAAGTTATCTAGGGACTTCCCTAGTGGTGCGGTGGTTACGAATCCGCCTGCCAATGCAGGGGACATGGGTTCGATCCCTGGTCGGGGAAGATCCCACATGTCACGGAACAACTAAGCCTGTGTGCCACAACTACTGAAGCCCACGCGTCTGTAGCCCGTGCTTCGCAACAAGAGAAACCCCCGCTAGACGCAACTAGAGAAAGCCTGTGCGCAGCAACAAATACCAAACGCTGCCATTAATTAATTAATTTTAAAAAGCAATTGCCCTCAATCAAAAAAAAAAGAAAAAAGAATGTGAATTCTTAAAAATAAAAACGTAAAGTTATCTAAGCTAATACACAAAGATTCATTTCCTTAGGCCTCATAGAATGATCTCTTGGCCATGGTTTGGTATAAAATAGTCTGGAAAAAAAGATAAATATCAGAAGTCGTTGCCACCCTTTTAGCAGCTCATTATAGGTAAGGGTGGGTGAGAGGCTCTGGACTGACATTTTCCTCCTGTCTAGCTACCTAAAAGCGGCAAAGTAATCAGGTGTCTGGGGAACCAGCTCATTTCGTAGGCTGGAACTAGTTAGAGAAATTAGAATCTTGATCTTGTTTTAAACTTTGAGGTTTAACCTCCTTTGTTTTAAAGGACAATAAACACTGAAATTTTGATTAAACGTACAATATTGGCTCCCACAAGAATTAGAGGGCTTGACCACAGTTTTCTGTTTATCTTATCCACTGGGTAGATATATGAACTCGACTAGTTTAACACTGAGAGCTAGTGAATGGTCTTTCTTTAGAAGAGTTCCTTTTACTCCTGCATACTGGTTAAAACACAGACTTTGGAATCATATAGGCTTGAGCTGGACGCCAGCTATATGCCCATGAACAAGTTGCTTAATCTAATGCCTCGATTAGGAAATGGGAATATTAATCAGTACCTGCTAGACAGGGTTGTTATGAGGATTGAGTAAGACAATTCATACATGTAAATGGTAGCTCACAGAAGACTGAGAATCAGGAAGCTACCTATGCAGGAGGAAGAGGAGGAGAAAGGAGGAGGGAAAATAGGAAGAGGAAAAGGAAAAAGATAGGAGAGTATGGGGGCTGGTAAAAGGGTAAAGGGAGAGTAAAAGGGAAAGAGAGAGAGCCATAATTATACAGTCACTCCCTTGAAGAGTACACACACTGTACTTAGCAAACACATAATCACCAAAACCTTTTCTCCAGCCTTCACCTGAACAATTGGTCCAAAGAACAAAACCAACAAATAAACAAACAACCACACAGCCATGCTGATTGGGTTTCACTGTAAATTCATGACCACAACTAGCAACTGGTTTAAAAATAAAGAAAATTCATTCTTCTGTCCTTGATTAATTCAGTTGCTCAATTATATAATGAAGAATCTAAGTGCTTCCCATTGTTTTCTTCTGCCAAACTCAAGAGTAAAAGATGACAACTGCAAGTATCATGCAGACATACGCCTAGTAGAAGAAGAGGAACATTTCCTTCCTTAGAGATCGTTTTGTCAGCAAGGAAAACCTTTCCTGGAAGCCCCTAGACAATCTTCCCCTTGTTTCTCATTGGACAGAATGGTATCACTTTACCATGTCTTCATCCATCTTTGGCAAGGTGGATGAAACCATCATAGCTGGATTAAGTCAATCAAGTTTCACCCCCCTGGAATGGGGTTCATGTTTATCAATATACATGGCCGGGAGGATGATAGAGATACCTGGAGAATTATATTAGCAGAAGAGTCTACGCCCACACCACCCTGAACGTGCCCAATCTCATCAGAAGAGAAATATATTGTCAGAAACATCACTGGATTGGACTACACAAACAGTACAAAACGAAAAGAGGTCTTTGTATCCCCCCAAATTCTACAAGCAGCAAGCAGGTTAAGAAAACTACTTCAGCTGCAAACGTGTGCTATCCTCCATGAGAAAGGAAAGATAACTTGGAGGGTAGAAATAAGAACCCAGAAGGTGGAGCCAAGAGCCATAAAGGATTATTTTCAGACATTGAGCCCTAATCTAGGAAACGTCAACCTGTGCATAACTGAATAGCAGAATTGCTCTAGACCAGTGACTCTTGTGTGACTCCCTATTTCCCCCTTTTGAAGAAGAATGTCTGTATAGCAGTTATCCTATGCCTATCCTACATTGAGTGTATGTGGAGGAAGATAATTTGTCTTTTGGGTTCACAAGCATTCTGAGAAAGAGGAACTGTAGTCAAGGAGCTTGTGGAACTACATCTGAGAAGTCATCTACACCTGACTTCTATGATGAGATTCTGAATTCTGTGGTGATGCTCTAATGGAATGAGACTTTTAGGAACTTTGGGAAGAAGAAAGTACATTTTGCATATGGGAGCAACATGAATCAGGGAGCAGAGAGTGAATTGTGGTAGCAGACCTCCAAGATGGTCCCCAATGATCCCCACATTCTGGTATTCACATCCTTATAATAGTGCACTCCTACACTGAATCAGCGTTGTTCTGTGTGACCAACAGACTCAGCAGAAGTGATAGCATGTGATGAGGCTAGATCATAAAACACCTTGTGGCTTCTGCCTTTCTTTTTCTCTTATATCACTTGCTCTGGGGACCCACGTGCCATGACATAAGCAGTCCTATGAAGAGGTTTCCATGGCAAGGAACTGAGGCCTCCTGCAAACAGCCATGTGAGTAAGCCCCAGTCAAGTCTTCGTATGAATGCAGCCCAGGCAACAGCTTATCTGCAGCCTCACGGCAGATACAGAACACGAATCACCAAGCTATGCCCCTTCTGAATTCCTGACCCACAGAAACTATGAGAAAATAAGTATTTACTATTTTAAACTTCTAAATTTGGGGAGAATGTACTGATAGATAATAATTCATGGCGTTGTTATGAAAAGTTCTATAATATTTTTTTCCCTAAAGACTGCCTGTTCTGAGACATTCTCAAAACCAGTTACCAAGAAAGTATTAGGGTCTCTTTTAAAAGAAAATAGCACAAAATGGTTGATACATATCTTCATCCCAGAAAAGAGCAAAATATCAAACTCTGCAGTGACGACTAGACAATAAAGACCTCTGTTCTTTGTGCATCGTCTTCCATAATTCAAATGATTAATAATAAGATTATAGAGGCATTTAATCAATATGCCCCCATTGAAAGGTTTAATTCAGTTGTGGGTGACAGTAAGAAGGCCATTGGGGATGAGGAAGGGAAAGAAGGGGCAGATGAACAGAAAGATGATATTAGAGGGCAGTGCAGTGTAGTGGTTAAGAGCCAAACTGCCTTCAAATCCTGGCTGAGTGACCTTCCTCATTTGTAAAATGGGAATAATTACTGTTCGTCCTCACAAGATTGTTATAAGGATTAAATAAATACTTGTAAAGTACATAAGAGAGCACCTAGCACATAGCAAGTACTTAATAAAATCACTTACATCATCCTGGAGGTGTGGATGGGATGGGAATGTATAGATTTATTTTGGTTCACAAAGAAAATTCAGTCACAGTCTTACTTGGCAGGTTATGCTGCTTTAGTTTCCCTTCAGAAAACCTCAGGAGAGTGCAAAGAGAAGCCCTGATCCAACTGGGAGGCAATGAA
The DNA here is from genome assembly GCF_005190385.1 of Monodon monoceros. NCBI lineage: Eukaryota > Metazoa > Chordata > Mammalia > Artiodactyla > Monodontidae > Monodon > Monodon monoceros. The sequence continues at coordinate 127,203,596 of NW_021703774.1, read as the reverse complement.
AACTATAGTTAGTGGCACCTATATTTGTTTTAAGCACCTCTCTATCCATCAGTAGAAAACCTCCTGGACAGCTTGAGTATACTCTAAGTGTTGAAAGTTACATCTACCATGTATGGGGTGACCAAATACTTTATTATCCAAACTGGGACACTTCTGAGAATAAAATAGGCCCTAGATATAATTATACGTGAAAAGTAGGCTTAAACTGGAACCGTTCCAGGCAAGGAGGAACGAACATTTTGGTCATTGTGACTGTGGCACAAGTTCATAGAAAGAGGCGATATGCATGTTTTAATGAAATCAAACAATAACATTTTGCAACTGTGCACAGAATGAAGAAACGGTATCTACTTCCAATAACTGCCTTGCCGGAATTTGAATAATTCCTATCAGAGAAGGCCAAACACTTATAATAATATCCATATAACAACTACACATAATAAAAATACATCTCAGAAACACTTGACCTTGTTGACAACGTTTATCTTCTCAAAAGTCCCTCTTCCTTGCTTCCCATGATCATACTTGCTCCCAATTTAAGCTCTATTTATTTTCTCACTTCCTTTTATGGGCTCTTCTTCCTTCTCCCCTCTCTGATATTCCCTTGGCCTTTTTCTCATTGCACACACTCCCATTTGCTGAGCTTACACACTCTCATTGCCTGAACTATCACACGAAAGCTGATGACTCCCAAGTCTTTATTTGTAGTCCCAACTTCTCTCTTAAGCTCTAGACCTGAGCTATCCAATATGATAGCCATTAACCACTTGTGGCCATGAAGCAGTTGAAACGTGGCTAGTTCAAACTGAGATGGCTGTAAGGATAAACTATACATCATACTTGAAAGACTTAGAAAAAAATGAATAGAAAATATCTCAATAACTTTTATATACATTGTGTATGCTTAAATGACAATATTTTCAGGTATATTGGGTTAAATAAAATGTATCATTAAAAAAATCAACTTACCTGTTTCTGTTTACTTTTCTAAATTTAGCTGTTAGACATACCTAACTAACATATATAAAAGTACATACATAACTCACATTTGTAGCTCACATTATATTTCCATTAGACAGCACTGCTCTAGATTCCTATCTCCTACTAATTATGTCAACTCTGAAATTCCACCAGCACCTCAAATTCAGTATGTGCAAAACTGAACTCATCAACTTCTGTGTTCAGTCCATTCTCCCCATCAATGATAGAGTGATATTGCTAAAACACATATCCAGTCACATCATTTCCTTGCTCAAAATTCTACAATAGTCACTTTCAAGATCAAAAAATAATAATAATCTAAGCCGCTCAATCTCTACCTTCAAGGGCTTACAGTGTCTCCTCTCTTACTCTTCACAACTAAACTGAAAGCTCCAAGAAGCCTGAGACTATGTCTCTCAATCAGAAAACAGGAAAAGGCAGACTTCTCTCGAGGCACAGTGGTTAAGAACCCGCCTGCCAATGCAGGGAACACGGGTTCAGTCCCTACCGGGAAGACCCCACATCCTGTGGAGCAACTAAGCCTGTGCACCACAACTACTGAGTCTATGCTCTAGAGCCTGCGAGCCACAACTACTGAGCCTGTGTGCCACAACTACTGAAACCCGTGTGCCTAGAGCCCGTGCTCCTCAATGAGAAGCCTGCACACCGCAAAGAAGACCCAACGAGGCCAAAAATAATTAAGAAAAAAAAAGAAAACAGGAAAATGCATCGCAAAGACACAATTCATTAAAAAAAAATGTTTTTTGGAGTGATTCTTAAAACTATGTGTCAAACCCAGTTCTAAGTGTTTTGGGTATACTTAATCCTTACAACAATCCCATAAAGAAGGTACTATTATCTCCATTTTACAGATGAGGAAATAAGGCACAAAGAAGTCTAAGGGATGTGCTCAAGGTCACACAACTGGTATATAATGGAGTTCATAGTATGTCCTGGGAATGGAATACAGTCCCATGGGGCTACAGCATGGGGTGCAAATGAAACTAGAAGCTAAGTTGGAGCCAGATCATGGCACGCCTGAAATGCTTTCCAAAAGAGTTTGAATTTTCTTCTATAAACAATGAGGTTTTTGATCTGGGAAGTGATTGGCATGCTCTGACTGATATTTAAGGAGATAACTTGGGTAATCACGTGGATGGCTGAGGAGCAAGCGACTAGAGAGTTCCTCCATCTCCATACCAACATTTCCTCCAGACGCCCAAATTTCCTGTGTGAGAGTTACTGTGAACTCCTTCTCCCTTGTTAATCAGACACTTAGTACTATCAAGTTTACTTTCTAAATCTTTCTCCAATTCATCCCCTCTTCTCTAGTCCCACTGCCTTTAAGTCATGTCTTTACCACCTCTTACTGAGATAACTGAAATAGCCTCTTTACTACCTCCAGTCTTACTCTCTCTAGTTTATCCTTCACATGGCCCCAAAAGATTGTTGCAAAATTTCACTCTGATCATGCCAATCATAACGTTAAAACCCTTCAGTGGCTCCTTATCAACTTCAGGCTCTTTAGCACAATATTCAGGAATCTTCATGATTTCACTCTTGTCTGCCTCTACAGCATCAACTCCAGCTACCCACCCTCTCCAATTATTAAACGATTAGCTCCTCCTCTTGTACTGCATACCTCTGTGTCTCGGCTCGCTGGGTTCTCTGCCAAGAACTCGGTTCCTCCCTTCATCCACCTAACAGCAGTTAACTCATCATTCAAGACGGCTCAGGCTTTATTTCCTTTGGGAAACTTTCACACACCCCTCTTTTCCAGGCAGAGTTAGGTGTGTCTACTCTGAACTCCTGTAACATTCTATGATAAATATTTATACAATTAATTATACCACATTTTAACTACAAACTTTCTTTAATAAGTCACTCATCAGAGTGAGGCTGTGTCTTACTGATTTCAGTTACTGAACCAATATTTATTGAATGCTGCCAGCACGCCTCCCCCCCAGACGGAGAGTGCTTGGCTAGAGCATCCTCTCCCACTAAATTCAGCTGTATGACTTCCATCCTTCTCCCGTATATTGTACGGAGATCTACAAAAAGAGGCAGCCAGAAATATCTGCTTTGGACCCAACGTTAAGAAAGTCCTTTCTTTAAAAGTGTTAGAAGGAGAAGAATTTAAATTTTAAAAGTGCATTTAATATCCCAGGTTTTCTCACATCTGTATGTATACATTTAGTATGTGACTTCTACTTTTTTTTTTTTCTTGTAAATTCACTTTGCCCTTCTGAGAGAAAAAGTACGTATTATGATGGTGTTTCTATGTTATCCAAATGGGTCCCTTCCCTGGGATGTGACTGGGCCAGTGGCATAGTCTTCTTGAGATTTTGCCGAGGGAAGACTAGGCTGAAACTGAGGAGCCAGTTTAAATTTAAGTATACTGTTGACCTTGTTCAGGAGGAGAGAGGAGAGAGGATTCCTGCATGAATACAAAAATCATAACCTTTCTGAAGGGCAGAGTTGTAAGACGTCTTCCAGGTCACCTGGGTGCTCTGGCTCATGCATAAGTAGGAAATGGACCCAATACTCCCCGCAGAGAATCCTTCCCTTGGGACCCAATCCTCCTCCACACTCCCCTCCCCCACCCAAGACTGACCCTCTTCGCAGTGTGTGTGCAGGCGCGGTGGCGACTGCTTCTAGAACCAGCCCTCACAACCTCCCTCTCCTAGCCAAGCTCCGGAGATGTCAAAGATTCTTAAGCAGGGGTTTTCCAACCTGCCACTGAGGCTAGGCAGGCGGGCCCAAGCTGCGATGTAGAGAATTCGATGTCCTAGCGACCTCCTCGGAGGAGTGGATCGAGTTAAATATAACCGCGCGAATGGAATGGCTCTAAAAATAAGGCAACAGCTGGCCAGTCCACAGCCCAGTCCCGGGAAGGGCGGGGGCCTGAGTGGTCTTGCACAGGAAGGCCGCTCCGGGGCCGGGGCGAGGAGGCAGCAGCGTCCGCGGGCCCGGGCCGGAAGGCCAGCGGGGTGGGCGCGAGCTGCCCAGGGCCTGAGAACCTCCACCCGGCGCGGGGCCCGGGGACTAGACTCAGGGCCGCTCGGTGGCCTGAGGGGGAACTTTTGAAGGACTTAGAACCCCGGCGAACTTGCCTGGACGTCACGAGGTGTAAAGGCTGGGCGCTGAACTCCGGCTCGCCCCGCCGCCAGGGGGAGCTGAGCGCCGAGAGGAGGAAGCCGAACCCTCGAGGGGGCCGGGGCGTCGCCGGAGATCCAAGTGTGGGGGACGTGCGGCGGCGGCTTCCGCGGCGAGTGGCGCTCGGGCCTTCGCGCCCCCCACGTTCCCAGAAGGACCTTCCCGCGCGAGCCCCTCGGCCCTGCGCTCCCTCCCGCGTCAGCGCCCCAACCATCAAGGCAACAATTGAAACGTTTTCAAAACGGGCTATTTATTTGCTCCCAATAAATCGATCCGCAGTGATTGAGAAATCGATGTGGCCTGGGTGGGCAAGTCGCTCTCGGGGAGGGAAAGGCACTTCCGCCGGGCGCCCGCGGGGAGGCCGAGGGCGGGTGCCGGCTCGGGAGAGGTCCCGCCCGGGCCACACCTGAGGACCCGCCACCTGGGCGCGGGGGCCTTGCCAAGCCGCGTTCCCTCGGGCGGCGAGGGGCGCGCGCCCGCTGCCCGCTCTCCTCGGCCCCTCTCGCCTTTCTCTCCAGCGCGCCTGGGAGGCTGTGGTCGCCAGCGGCCGCCGCGCCGCTCCGAGGCTTTTGTTGCTCCTCGTTGGGCTGAATGGGAGTTTTGTAAAGCGGGACAGATAAAAATGAGCGGCATCATATTGTTTGACAGAATGATCCCATATGATGAAGTGTCGGCTCCGAAGGGGGTGAAAATGGTGAATTCCTAAAAACCCAGCCCTCGGCTCCTCCGCGAGCTGCCGGTAGCCTGGAGGGACCCAGCGGACAGCCGGGCCTGGCCGCATCGCACCAAACCGGGTCGAGAAGACTCGAGCTTTCAATGCCAAGTCATTTTTAAACCCCAATCCTGCCCAGGACCTTTCTCCTCGCGGATGAAAAGAACAATTTTCGAGAGAAAGGCTCGTTTTGATTAAATCTGACATGCTGCTGATAACTCCAAGCTAATGTGAAATAATTAACATAATAGCCATAATTAAAAGCACGCTAACAATGCCATAAATTTATCACACAATTTTACTAGCTTTCTGCCCCTAACTGCTCTCTCATCGTTAATTAAACGTGTTGCCTTTTACAGAATGGATGTTTATACATTTCCAATATAAATAAATTCGAAGCCATCCTCTCTCTCTCCCTCTCTCTTCCTTTCCCTTTGGTCTCTCGCCATTACAAGGCACTTCTTGGCATGGGCCTTGAGTGGCGGACAACTTGTAAATAAATGAAGTTTTGAGATGCATGTACATTAAATTAATCTTTTTTCCCGCAACCCAAAGAGATCTGGAAAGGTATACAAGGGTGGAAATAGAAATAACTTGGATGCGTTGGGGACCCGGATATCATCTCAGCCCCTCCCACCTCCCTTGGTGGCGGCCATCCAGGCCGAGGCTGATAATAGTTTAACACATCTGTGAAGATTGTCAAGAAAGAGCCGACTTTGGTTTTTGCGGGGTGAAGAGAGGGGTATATTCCAGATGGGCTCCACCCACGTTTTGTTTCCCCTGCTGCAGAGGGAGGGTGGCTGCTCTCTGTGGGAGTCGCGCCCCTCACTGCGCTGAACGTGGTCCTTTCTCCCCGTATTGCAAGAAAAGCGCACACGCGCCCGGGCGTAAAGATTTATCTCACCTCGGGCCAACGATTTATTCAAACCATTGGCATAGTCTCTGACTTAAAGGAGTCGGAAGAGGGCACCTGGGTTCGCTTGGGCCTGGCGAGGGGTAGGTGGGCCATTGCAGCCTTCCGCAGACTCTGACCGTGCCCCTTGTCCTGTGTTGACCACTTAAGAACCCAAATTGAGTTGGAATTAATTTCCCCTTCTCCGTCATAAACTGTTCCATCCACTATGTCTCCCCCACCCCCATCTCACCCCCCAGGACACACATTCTAAATCTCCCCTCCCCCAGACGTCTCAATTTCCTTCCAATCGATCCGGACTCCACTTTTCCTGTTTCCTGTTGCTAGAACCTCGGTCCGCTCCACCACCACTACCAACCCCCGCCCCCAACGGCCCCGGTCTTGGCGGCTTCCGCAGCTGGGTACCACGGACTCTGCCCGCCCCAGGAGAAACGGAGGGAGCCTCATTACATTCTCTTTGGCTGAAACTTTTCAAACATTTGAACAGGTGAGACAGCTGGCTGCCATCTTCTTTAAATCCCTCCGGGGAAGTTTGCTTGTTGTGACCCAAGTAGTCACTCTCACTCATAGTAATTGTTTGTGCTTGTGTGTTTTCATTCTACCTCCCCAGTAACCCTCTGAGACTCAGAAAATGTTTATCCACATTTCTCTTTCCTTCACCCCCCCACTAATATTTCCGTTCCCTCTATCACATCTTTCTTCCCCCCACAAATGTGTCCCTGTCTTTTTGTATCCGTCTCACTTCTCCCATCTCTGTCTGTTCTAAAGTTTGGCGATAACTGACGACCTGTGGGCTTTTAGCTGCAAGCTGAGATTACGCGGCAAACAGGATTTACTCAGCCCGGAATCTAGTCGGCCTAGGACAGGACCCTGCACCTCGTCGGGCTCGGGCCCTTCCGCCCTGGCGGCGTCCCGCGGCGATGGCAGCGGGAACCTTCCTGCCTCCCACCTGGGCTGCCGCTTAGCCTCCTTCCAACAACGGGAGGTTGCGCGGCGCTACTGTCCGCCGGAAGGAGGAAAGGGCGGCCGGCTCCCTAGCCTAGAGAGGTCGCGGGAAAATCCGCCGCCTCCGCTGGAAATCGATATTCAGCCGTTGGGCCCGCACGGGTGCAGGACGTGGGGGCCGCAGCCAGTAGGTCCCGCACGTCTCATCATTTAGCTAATCGAGTCGAAAAGTTTCTGTAAGGGCCAGACCCGGCATCAGATGGTAACACTGATTGAACAAGAGATTAGCACAATAGATCGCTAACCGAGGGGAAGCGTTGCTTTTCACGCTACGCCCCGTAATTAATGGTATGAATCAATTAATTTGACTTTTATTGTGTCGAAGGATAAAAGCGCAACAAATGGAACTGGCGGCTGGGAGCTGTTCACCTCCCACCCCTTCCCCCAGGGAGGTTCCAGAGACACCGGGGAATGGACGGATTGGGCCAGGTCTTGGCCGAGGGAGGCTGAGAGGCAGAAACAGCGGCGCCGAGGGAGTCCTGAGAGCCAGCCCTGGCGGGCAAAGAAATCGAAATTAGGCTCATTTGGAGGATACTTCAAGAACACTGCGGAGGGCAGCCCCTGGAGCCGTCACCCTCCCGCACGCACACACACACACACACGCGCGCGCACGCGTCCACGCGGGCCCAGCCTCCTAGGCTGCGGTAGGGCTCCTGCTGCGGCCCGCGCCTGCCTCTGGGGCTCTACAACCGAAGCTGAGCAAAAGGAATTTGTGAATTTGCGAATTTCGCTTTCTTTTTCGTGTACTTCCGACCTTCCTTTTGTAATTATTGGTTTACTGGGACAGTTGCAGCCGGGACCTCCGCTGCCGGGGGGATCGGTGGGCAGCCAGCTCGCCGCTCCGGTCGGTTTCGCTGGAAGCTGTCTAGGTGGTATTGTAAACGGTTCGGAGCCTGCGGGCCACAAAGCGGTGCAGCTGCGGAAATGAACCCAGATGCATTTTAGGGTCAGGTGCAATCGGGGTTTCATTTAGATACAGAAAAACCTTGGAGTTTCGTGGGCGTCTCAAGTTGGAGTACCTGCCCCAGCTTCAACCAGAAACATCCTGAGAAGTGGGGATCCAACGTGCTAGTGTTTTAACCGGGAAATTATCTAATGAAAATTAAAGTCAATCTGTGTGTCGCACTGCCTATAATGAAGAAAGTTTACGTGTGTGTCTAGGCTAAGGAAAGAGGGGGGTCGTAGGTGAGAGAGAGACAGGGAATCAGAAGTACTACTGTCCGCCAGGAAATGTATCAGTTTTAGTGTCTTCTGTAAATATTTCACTATTTTCTCTCGGACCATCTGCCCTTGTGCTCCTTCTGGTGAGGCCTGCATTCCCCTCGCAGGCCTCAGCGGCCAGACTGGGCTTGGGTTCCAAGAGCCCGCCACACCCGGTAGGCACTCGCGGCTCGCAAGGAGGCTGCCTAAAAATGCGGGAGGGGAAGAGGCGGCCCATCGCGGATTCACCCGGTCAGGAGCACTATTCTGAAGTGCGAGGTCCACGCACCCCAGCAATGCAACGCACCCGGGTAGGTTTGTGCCCCCGCCACATCCCAGTTAAATGCCCACAGTCTTTCCTACCATAACTGACTTTCCTTGCCAAAGAAACTCGGTGCTCACTGGCCGCATCCTCTTCCACCTCCTCTGTTGCCGGTTTCTGAGGAAGTTAAATCTTGGAGGGTTTGTCTATGCCCTGAGGAAAAAGAATCCACGTTAGTTAGCAGCAGTGAGAGCCTAGCCCGCTGGCAAGCTCGGGGCCGGCCCCGCTCCCAGGAGGCTGGGCCTGGGCGCCTGCGAAGTCACACCACCCGCTCCCCGCGTTGTCTGCCCTCGCAGCCTGGGCGCGGCGTCTAACCTAGAGGCCCGAAGCCTCTTCCCGGCCCCAGTCGACTTACCCAGGCCGCTGACAATCCCGGCTCCTTCCCCAGCGCCTCATTTCCGACTTTTTCACATGCTAAGTCGTTTAACAACTCCGAGCAGCTAGTTAGGGCTTCTTTATTTATAGGTTCCCTGTTATTTTACGTCTTTTTTATTTCCCTCGGCAACTATTCTGACCTTCGGGAACCCCAACTGATGCTGCTGTGGCCGAGCGGGAAAAAAATATATATATATACATATAAACACGCCCACACCGAGCCTGGAAAGCGAAGGCAGGACCGGGTGGTTTGACTTTAGGGGGAGGAGGAGCGCCTCCCCTCAGTAGGTGTCTCCGCCGACTAAGCACTGAGGCAGGAGGGGCTCTTAAGTCTAATTAGCAAGACAGAGCCGGGGCGCAGCCCTTACTCTTTAGAGCTAAAAAGAATCAAACAAAAACCAAAACAGAGACTACTAAGTTTTTCTTTACAAAAATAATAATAACAACGGGATGGGAATCTTGTCCTATGTTCTACGCCCAGTCCTTGCCTAGGGAGCGTTGGCAAATGGGGGAGAAGGGAGAGGGGGCGGGTAGGGCAGGGCAGCGGAGCCTCGGGGTTCGGCGGACGCTCACAGGCCCACACCCTCACTCGTTCACACGCACCCATCCGCACTCACACCCACAGGCTCCCTCGACCCCCGCGCCGGGCTCCAGCCCAAGGTGGGGTCTCGGGGCGGACCAGGGCGCCCTCGGGACCCGCGGGATGCTGGCGCACGGTGCGGCGCAGAGTTGCGCGTCCCTCGTCCCTTTGTTGACAATTCTCTCAACCAACTTGAGTTTGGCCGGCTCGGCGGCGGCCCTGACGTCACGCACGGTCACGTGGCCCCGCCTCCCGCTGGATCTTTAAGTAGAAAGTAATCTATCAGGCCAGTCCTTAAAACGCGACTTTCGACTACGGGGGCTTCAGCGTCCCTGACACCCCCTCCCCCCGTTGCCCCTGCCCGCGCCCTCCCGAGCTGCTCGGCGCCCGGCGTCCCGCGCCCGCCAGCACTGCTCCTGCTCCCCACGCCCGGGCCAGGGGCAGAGGAAGGCGGGCGAAGTGAGGGGGCGCGGCGTGGAGAAGCCGCCGGGGCTGGCAGCGGCAGCGAGCGCCTAGTACCGAGCGCCAGGGACAGCTGGAGTTTGCGGAGCGCTGCCACTGGGGGCGGACGGCAGAGCCCGCTCCGCGCGATGCCGGGCCGCCGAGTGTGAGCCAAGCCCGGAGGGCCCCGAACCACCTACGCCCCCCTCCCCTCTCCCAATCCCCCATCTTTCGGGGGCGCCCAAAACCCCTTTTCTGAGGTTGGCGACACCCCTGAAGACGCCCATCGCGCACCGCTCCTTCCCCGCCGCCGCCACCAACCCCGAGGAGGGATGACCCTCTCCGGCGGCGGCAGCGCCAGCGACATGTCCGGCCAGACGGTGCTGACGGCCGAGGACGTGGACATCGATGTGGTGGGCGAGGGCGATGACGGGCTGGAGGAGAAGGACAGCGACGCGGGCTGCGATAGCCCCGCGGGGCCGCCCGAGCTGCGCCTGGACGAGGCGGACGAGGTGACGCTGGCGGCCCCCCACCATGGGCAGCCTCAGCCGCCGCACCAGCAGCCCCTGGCACTGCCCAAGGAGGCCGCTGGAGCCGGGGCCGGGCCAGGGGGCGAGGCGGGCGCGTCCGAGGCCGACGGCTGCAAGGGCGGCGTTGGCGGCGAGGAGAGCGGCGGGAGCGGTGGCGGGCCTGGCTCGGGCAGCGGTGCGGCGGGAGGCCTGGCTCCGAACAAGCCCAAGAACAGCCTGGTGAAGCCGCCTTACTCGTACATCGCGCTCATCACTATGGCTATCCTGCAGAGCCCGCAGAAGAAGCTGACCCTGAGTGGCATCTGCGAGTTCATCAGCAACCGCTTCCCCTACTACCGGGAGAAGTTCCCCGCCTGGCAGAACAGCATCCGCCACAATCTCTCGCTCAACGACTGCTTCGTCAAGATCCCCCGTGAACCGGGCAACCCGGGGAAGGGCAACTACTGGACCCTGGACCCGCAGTCCGAGGACATGTTCGACAACGGCAGCTTCCTGCGGCGCCGGAAACGCTTCAAGCGCCACCAGCAGGAGCACCTGCGTGAGCAGACGGCGCTCATGATGCAGAGCTTCGGCGCCTACAGCCTGGCGGCGGCGGCCGGCGCCGCGGGGCCCTACGGCCGCCCCTACGGCCTGCACCCTGCGGCCGCGGCCGGCGCCTACTCGCACCCTGCTGCTGCGGCAGCCGCGGCGGCGGCCGCGGCGCTCCAGTACCCGTACGCTCTGCCGCCGGTGGCACCCGTGCTGCCGCCCGCCGTGCCACTGCTGCCCTCGGGCGAGTTGGGCCGCAAAGCGGCCGCGTTCGGCTCGCAGCTCGGCCCGGGCCTGCAGCTGCAGCTCAACAGTTTGGGCGCCGCCGCGGCCGCCGCGGGCACGGCGGGCGCCGCTGGCACCACGGCGTCGCTCATTAAGTCCGAGCCGAGTGCGCGACCGTCGTTCAGCATCGAGAACATCATCGGTGGGGGCCCCGCGGCGCCCGGGGGCTCGGCGGCGGGCGCTGGGGGCGCCGGGGTAACTGGGGGCACCGGGGGTAGCGGGGGCGGCGGGGCGGCGCAGTCCTTTCTGCGGCCGCCCGGGACCGTGCAGTCAGCAGCGCTCATAGCCACGCACCAGCCTCTCTCGCTGAGTCGGACGACGGCGACCATCGCGCCCATCCTGAGCGTGCCGCTCTCTGGACAGTTTCTGCAGCCTGCAGCCTCGGCCGCCGCCGCTGCCGCCGCCGCAGCGCAGGCCAAGTGGCCCGCTCAATAGGGACGTGCCGGTGGCCAGGATGCTGGGCCCGGCGGCGGCCTCGAGCGTCGGCTGCGTTTGCAAGCTGCGCGCCCCGCCCCGCTCCTGGCCCCCCTGCCCAATCCTGGACTTTGCCTCTCTTCCATTTCCTCCCTCCAACCCGTCGACACCGACCTTCGGCGGCCTCCACCCGGTCCTGCATACCTAGGCTGGCGGAGCAAACTCTCACCGCGCACCCGCGGGGAATAGCTTTCCGTACAGGTAAAACCGAAAACCGAATTTCCGAAAATGTACCCCGACGGCGCCTGCTCTCAGTACCTTGGGGATGGGAGGGAAATTCTTTGTATATATTTGTATAAAAATTATTGACTTTCCTTTTGGGGTTTTTATTTTTTTAAGAAAAAAACAAATTCAGTAGATTTAGAGCTCTGAACTTTCATTTTTTCTGAAGGTTCACTCTCCGCAGTTTTATGTGAGAAAAAAATGTATAGAGATGTTGGGAGATTTTAAATATTAAAAAATTTTCACAAGGCGAAAAGTGTCATTCTATTATAAAAGTCTGTTTATATATGAATGAATATATATGGTATTCTAAATGTTATTCCATCGTGTTGTACACAACTTTGTAAATAAAATTTTTAAAGGCTCAGCCTAGTGTTTTATTTAGGTGTCTGAGATAAATGACAAGATTTTAAAATAGTATTTGCATTTTATTTTTCCGAGATATTAGAGGAGTTTCAAGGAATGACCTTTTCAAACTTTGCTAATTCATAATTTGGGTGTAAGAAATTTTAATTGGAGAAAGAATATACCTAATTTAAATTGTATTAATATTTTCTTTTAGTTTTCATATAAAGTCGGGATGTTGGTGGTGATCTCCTTCCTATCAATTCATTAAATCAAAATGACTAGATATTTCTGAAGATAAAGTAAGCTGCCATTTAAAAAACCAACCTAATTCTAAACATCAGCACAATTTAAATATTTTTTAAATACAAGACTTTATCTTTCACAATGAAAACTTCTCAAATGAGAGTTCTTAGTCGTTTCAATTATCCTTTCAAAAGAATGTTAATTCCAAACATCTCCCTCATTTTAGCATTTAAAGCCTTGATTTTTCAAACTGTTTATTTTCATCCCCTAAGTGGAAATGGTAATAAACCCAATTAACTTTTTAAATATATGTATGGCATTTTAAATTTTGCAGTGGAGTTGTATTACCTATATTAACCTGATAGATGATACATAGTTGTTTTATTCCTTCATAATATTTTCAAATAAGGTACCTCTTTTCTATGATAGTAGTCCACACATAATTTGGATTTCTGAAGGATTCCTGTAGATGCCTCCTCCAACCCGCAGCTTTTCCGAAGGCCAAGAAATAGTGGCCTTAATATCCTTTGAAAAACAGATGCACATCACCCCGTTTTTTAACCTTCTTAAAAATACCTTAGGCTAGTTTAGTGTGAAATGCGAGATCACAGAGCAGGAATGGGGAGATGTCCTTGCGGATTATTTTTAATGTGCATTTCAGCTGTTGCAACCTTAAGTATTAAGGTAGAAATGAAACATCTAGACGCGGGAAGCCGGTTCCCATCACCAATAACATATCCTCAAATGGCATCAATTCTAATTATTTCTTAATTAATTTAGCTGTTACAATTACGTATGCGAAATCGCTTTTTTAAACTGGAGCGGGTAGCAGTATTGTCAGCTCGGCCCTATGCGCGTGCTGTTTGCAAAACACCGCCAGTCTCTGGCGCTGGCGTCCACCTCGCCTCCCTGGTCGCGGAGATGCCTCCCGGCTGCTGATCCGAGCCTTATTTCCCTGCTGTCGGCGTGGGCTAGGGAGTCGCTTTAAAAGATCCTTCTTCGCAAAAACCGAATCGGTCTTCCTGGTAAACAGTAAACATTATTGTGTCCTGAGTAAACATTCCTTCTGGATCAGAGTCCTAAAATAAAACAAGCTGCCGGGGGTGAGATCGTTTAACTTAATAAACAAGAACTTGATAATCAACCGCCACCGAGAGGAGCAACAGTTACCTTCACGGAGAAGAGATTATGGACCACACAGTCTCCGGGTGGGTCCCTTCTAATCTCTTTTTACAAGGAAAAATAAACGGATCTAAATTTGTTTGTGTGTTGCAGCTATAAAAGTAACAAGTTGTTTCACAGTTGTGTCTCGCTAATCGGTTTTTACACAAACAGCAAATGGTGCATGATTTGTGCAAACACACAGAGGTTATTTCTAAATTTAGCTGACACCCCTGGGAAAAGGGAAAGGCAGGGCTTCTTGAATTCACTTTTAGCCTCAAGAAGCTGCTGATCCAAGGCTTCTAAATGACATTGGATAACAGGGGCCTCATTCCATCCCTGATCCTTTGTTACTTATAAAATTACTCGCTCATATTTCCGCGCATAGCAGCAATACCGGCCGAGCCTGCGCCCGCAGCGTGACACTCGGCCACAAGCTGCCGCTTGAGATTCGCAGAGCTTCCCACTCCCCTCCCCCGATGCATTAGGCGGTGGAGTGTAGAGGAGAGATCCCCCGGCAACTTTCCTTCCAAACACTTATCAACCTTGAACTAGAGCCTGAAGATGGTCCCCCTCCTTTATTTCTTGGAGGGTAGGAGACTCTTAGACGCAGACCCCAAACCGACCAGCGGCTGTTTAAAGTCCCGGCAGATGTCAGGGAGATAGGCCTGGCCATAGCTCAGCTGAAAAGCTCTTTTTGGTTTAAGCTTGCTAAACCACGAAAGCTTAGAACAGAAGGAAAAAATGCAAATATTGTATATAATGAACGCAAGCACTTGGGGAAGGGAGGGCTTGAAACCCACATTTGATATGAGCGGACGCGGGCAGCAGCGAGGAAAGGCACTGAAATCTCCTTTTACACTGAGATTTAAAGACAACACGACTGATATCGGCTTTTTATTTCACTTAGGCAGATTTATTTGTAATAAAAAGAAGAAACGGGTTATTTTTTATGGGGAGGATTTTAGCTTTCGGCTACACACGAATTTAAACTGGTTTCCACTTCTTCCGGCATTCATTTCTAGAAAGTCCATCCAGTTCCAAGGCCTGTGGCCCTTAGAGTATCCCCGGTACTCAGTCCCTCCGGGGATGGAGGGTGGATTCGGTGGTCCAGGGAAAGGCGAACGAAGGCTAGAATACACGCACGGGCTCTGCAGGGCTCTTGCTGCGATGCCGGACGTGGCCTGTAGGGGGCGACGAGCAGATGGAAAACTTCCGCGTTTTGTCTCCGAGGGTCCACTCCCAACCCTGAGAGACCTCTGCTTCCCTCCCAGGCTCTGAGCACACTGACACCCTTCCCGTGCTCATCCTCCCGTCCTGGGACACCCAGGTCGAATCTCGGAAAAACTGTTTTTCTCGGCCTCTCTCCTGGAAGGGAGAAAGTCCCGAGGGAAGTTTGCCCTAAAGATTGGGTAGCAATAAAGTTTAGTGATGAGGAAACATGGACTTGGAAGCAATTAAGAGTTATGTTTGAGGTTATTTATTTTATATGGTTTATAGGAAGAGTCTTGGCAGTGAGGGGACTATGAAAGGCTGGTGTGTGTGTGTGTGTGTGTGTGTGTGCGCGCGCGCGCACGTTTTAACGTGGGTTCCTTGAAGAACTGTACTGAAGAGACTATAATGTGAAGGAAAGCCAGTTCCAGAGCCATGTGTCTGTTAGACACATGCTGCAAACTGCAGCATAATTAGTAAATGAACGCCTCTCTGGGAGGTGGATGGGGAGGCTGGAAGGTGTTCTCAGAGTGCCCAGGTCGCGTGGCGGTTGGGTGTGTGTCTATTTCATGGGAGGGAATGACAGGAAGCAGTGGAATGAGACATGCCTTCCAGAGGCGGGGAGGCGTCCCAATCAGGGAATGGGTACTTCCTGACTGTGACCTTGGACAAACTGCCTGGTTTCTTTCTCTCCATTCCCTTGCCTCTACAATGAGAACGAGGAGTCTATTTGTCACTTGGGCTTGCAGGATTAGGTGAGTTGGTGTCAGTGAAAAATGTTTTATAAACTGTAGAGACCTAAGGGGATGTAAGGAGTTTATTTGTTTGTTAATGGCTTCTAGAAAGACAAACAACTCTGTTACAAACACTTGCAGTGTTTGGCTTGGTTTTGAACAACTAGATTTTAGGTGTAAAAAAATGGGTTTTTCTATGAGGGGTTGCATAACCTATTCCAGTCCCTTGCTATCTGAAAGGATGGAGCAAAAGAGAGTCTAGTCAGAAGGGGCTTTTCAAAGGTGGGGTCTCCTTCTGGTCTTGAGTCCTTCAGCCCAGCCCTGGGCCTGAGGAGAAGCCCGTGGTGCCCGCTCACTCTCAGTCCGCACCCCCTGCTCCAGAGGCCTGGCATATTGCTTTCTGGTTGAGCGGTCTACTTTGCTTTTTGCCCCTTTGCTTCCACTGCCCGAGGCAAAAGGGGAAACCTGAGCCCTCCGCTGACAGATGCCCATTAACGCAACACGCAGTCTCAGGGCGAATTAAAGGCAACCAGATCTCAGACCCGCGTAAAAGACCACCCTCCCTTTGCCTCCCTCCAACAGTTGGCACAGTTACACCCAGAGCCAACTTCTCTCTTAACCATCACTACACCCTCCCCTTGCCCTCTCAGGAATGTACCAGCCATTCTTTGCTCCCCGAGGGCAGCACCAGCCAAAGGGGGCGAGTATGCAGGACAAAATTTGAAAAGAAATGTTGCAAAATCAGCGGAAGGAGTCGTAGAAAGCATCACCTTATTTTTATCTCCCAATAGGGTGTCTTACATCCGAATTTTTCAAAATTAGAATTAAGTTAAAAAAAAAAAGAATTAAGTTAGTCACCTCCCTTATTTTAATATAAAACTCGTACCAAAAGCCCTCCTTTTTCAGATGATTTTGTGCTTATGCACACAGCTCCGTCCAATCGGTGAGATGGGGAGGGAGAGGGAACACCTTCATTCCCTTGAGTCCTCTGGGGCTAAATTTCGGAGGCATCTTCAGAAAAACAGCCCTAGAGAGCACCCTTCCCTCTTCACACAGTTCCTGAAAGTTCAGTGACTTCCCCAAGGTCACTCAGCGGCCCAAGGGTAAGCCATGGAAATACTCAGCAGAGGAAAAATTGTTCTCTACCCAGGAAGGATGCCCCCCTTGAGGAAAGAAAAAAAAAGCGAACAGTGGGGCAAAGAAGGTTGGGAAGAGTGGAGAGAAAAAAAAAAAAAGACAAACGCAGAGAAATACTGGGCCCAGCGGGACTCAGCTCGCGGAAGACCAAGACCTAGACCGTGGGTGGCCCCGCGGCCCTGGGCGCCCGATCCGCCCCAACCCGCCCGGGCCTCGCCGCTCTGCTCGCCCAGGGCTGAGCGGTTCTCCGGGGACCGACGGCTAGATATCCTTCTTGCCTCGGGATTTGGGAGGGGAAGAACGAAGAAGGGAAATCCAGGCCCGAAGCTCCGCTCACCCCGAGGGTCAGAGGTCCAGCCTCATCGCCCGGGTGTCGGGAGTAGGCCTCCATGGGCGTCTCCACCCCCTCCCATTCCGGGTCCACCTTTGCGCCAGCCACTAGGGCTCGGCCTGCGGGACTCCAGCTCCCTCTGCCTGGGGGTGAGGCAGGGGGCCGGGGTTGGGGGGGGGAAGAGAATTCGAATTGCTTAGGGAGGAAACCCATCCGTAAAACGACACCCGCTCCCGCGGCGCCCGGGGGCCCGCGCTGGGTAAGCTCGCGACGGGAACAAATCTCCGCGGTGTGAACCAGGGCGGCCGAGACGCCCCAACCCAGGATCTCTGGGGAACCGGGGACAGCGCTACTAGGTTCTAGTTAAGCCACAGCCTTAAGGAGGGTCGTGAGAACTCGGGCGACAAGGCCAGGGTCTTGGGACGGGAGTGCCCCTCGACTTGGGCCTGTTCGCCTGGCCGCCAACGCGTGGCAAGAAGTCTCCTCTCCGCCATCACCGCCCAGCTGCTCCCGCTTCAGCGGAGTGGGCATTTGGAACGCTCCTTCCCGGGATCCGGCAACAGGAGCTGCAGTGCACGTCTTATCGAAGAAGGGAGCTTTGGTTCTTTTCCTCCCTCCATTCCTTCCACTCTCTCCTCTCGACAGATGGTAAGCGAGACTCAGTTTTCTCCAAAAGACCAACAACACATTTTCGCTGTTACCCTAGCAAGAGGCGCATGCCGGGGATCACAGCAACCTAGCAACCCCAAACCTTAAATTTTCTCTTTCCTTTCAAGCTCCATCTGGGAGGCACCGCCTCCTCCGGGAAGCCTTCCTGAGCCTCCCAGCTCAGGTCGCTTGCGCCTTCTTGGAGCCCACGGTGCCAACTAGTGAACCGTTGTCTACGATGCTCTGCGAGCTCCTTACCGTCTAACATTGCTGAGCACAAAGGGGACGATCAAAATTATTTGTCTAGTAAAAGACAGACTAGGACCATGGGAGTGGGGATGAGGAATCTTGAAGGTGCTTATTGATTGAATGAGGTTCTTCTCGAGTTTGGGGGACTGTTTTCTTCCCATTCCTTCAGTCCCCTCTTTTTATAATAAATGCTTTTATAAACACCGTGTTAATTTTTTTAATGAAGGAATTTAAAAAGCATTTATTAGAGATTTAAAAAGTATAACACATTTCAACGTTCATAATATAATTGGCTTTTCTGCGATATTTTTTCTGCCACTGTGAAATTAGTTGAAAACTCCTTGGCCTAGCCTAAAGTACCAGCAGACAGTTCCACCTCCAGCCTAATGAAGAAAACTCCTCTAGAGTACCTCGGGGTTTTCAGCCAGCCTCTGCTTCAGTTCTCCCAGTAGAAAAGGAATCACTACCTCACAAAACATCCATTGCACACAGGGGCAGCTTTATTTGTTAGAGTGTCTTTCTTTTATAGAACTTTTATTTCCTTAGTAAAGTATAGAGAATTTGAGAGTCATTTGCTTAGATTTCAATACTAAAGATGTTATATTGTCATGTGTTGGGTTTCTTTATCTTGACACACAAAGAATTCAACGTGGTTTGGCCTCTATGTTAAGACTACTGTTTGTGGAGAAAACTGAGCAAAAGCTATAGCTTTGAGAAAGTATCAGGATTCTGTATTCAGTATACATCTTCCAGGGCTGTCTATGGGGCCTGCTCTGAGATCTATTTGGAGATCCCTAGTTATTTACCACCTCTCCCAGGGTTGGGTTCAGACTATACTGGTGGTAAAATTTTTGTGGGATAGTTGTCAGAATCTCATTCTTTTTTTTAACGAGAAAAAAAAAAGCATTTTTAAAAGCTTAAACAGTTATTTAATTTATCCTTCATTGCTGTGAACATTGGCATAAACGTTAATCTCTCACCTGTCAGTTATCCAAACCATTCACCATACGAAACTAGGACCTTTGATGGCTTCCCTGAAAGATATTCATACAGATTCTAGTATTTAATATAGAGAAGAAGAAAGTAAATCCCAGATTATTTTGTCATTGCTCTCCAATTGGGATCAAGATAATATGCTCTTTAGTGTTATACACTTAATGCATTTTTTTTTTTTGCAAATTTATATCTAGTTTGTGTGGTCCCTATTGATTTAGGTGTTTTTTTTTTTATTATTACTGAAGTATAGTTGATTTACTGATTTAGTCTTTATATAGCTCAGTTAGCTTCTTTCTTTGCCATTGTTACAGATTATATCAGTAAACCATCTCTCAAATTCTACCATTTTACAAATGTAAATGTTGGTTACAAGAGCAAGGTGGTATCAAGATCAGCACAAATTAATCACAACCACTGTGAAACATCTGCTTTATTGATGGTACTTCAACAGCATCACCTTTCCACATACATCAGGAATTATGATTTTATGATAAAAGTTGCTCTTGCTGCTGGAGGGAATCGAGCATAAGAGTTAACAGATTGGATTAAAGGACAAGGCTAATTCTTAGTCCTAGGCCTGACATTGAACTTGGAAGTATCTGATGGAGTCTGCCCACATAAAGACCACTATTTTTTTTTATTATAGAATATTGGCTATATTTCCTGTGTTATACAATATATCCTTGTAGCTTTTTTTTTTTCTTTTCTTTTTTTTTAATTTGGCTGAGCTGGGTCTTAGTTGTGGCCTGCGGGATCTTTTAGTTGCGGCATGTGGAATCTAGTTCCCTGACTAGGGATGGAACCCAGGCCCCCTGTATTGGGAGCAAGGAGTCTTAGCCACTGGACCACCAGGGAATTCCCCTTGTTTTTGTTTTTTTTTAAGATTTTTTTGATGTGGATCATTTTTAAAGTCTTTATTGAATTTGTTACAATTTTGCTTCTGTCTTATGTGTTTTGGTTTTTTGGCCTCGAGGCATGTGGGATCTTAGCTCCCCAACCAGGGTTCAAACCCACACCCCCTGCATTGGAAGGGGAAGTCTTAACCACTGGACGATCAGGGAAGTCCCTTCTTGTAGATTATTTTATACATAATAGTGTGTACTTAATCCTGTACTCCTGTATTGCCCCCCCTTCCCTCTCCCCACTGGTAACCACTAACTTTGTTCTCTTTATCTGTGAGTCTGTTTCTTTTTTGTTATATTCACTAGTTTGTTGTATTTTTTAGATTCCACATATAAGTGATATCATACAGTATTTGTCTTTCTCTGTAAAGACTACTATTGAAAATTTAGCTGAGAGAAAGAAAGGAAACAGAGGAATTATACTATTATAACTATCATTTCAACATTTCCGGTAACAGATATTTTTCAGGAACTATTTAAACATTTAGAGATTTTTTTTAAACCTTAATTTCACTTTTGTCTTGATTTAAGGTATCTGATATTCCAAGGTATCTGTCGTTCAAGCCTCCGGCAGTTTGATGACTCCTGCCCTCTGATATTGATAGTGCATATTGTAGTTCAGGGGAGGAGACTGAATCACCCTCCTCTACCATCACCACCCATGGGGCCCCATGAATAAAGTGAAGAAGCCCCACAGGAGACTGAGCGAATCTGCTCTCTACTTTGGGAACCATATTCTAGTACAGAATATTCAATATATATACTTAATGGGTTACTTTTTTTTTTTTTTTTTTTTTTTTGGCCGCACAGTGTGTCACTTGGGATCTTAGTTTCCCGACCAGGGATCGAACCTGTGCCCCCTGCAGTGGAAGTGCAGAGTCTTAAGTACTGGACCACCAAGGAAGTCTTAATGGGTTACATTTATTTATCTATTGCTTTTAAATATTCTTACATAAATGAGATGAAGTGTGAGAAAAAAATTATTAAATTATAAGAGCTAAAAACTTACTGTGTAAGAGATAGCTATACTGTATTTTCAAAATTCTAGGGAGGGTTTGAGACGCAGAATGATTATCTGGAAAGAGCATGGGCTTTGGATCTGATAGTCCTACAGTCAATCAAATCCTGGCTCTGTCACTTCTGAAATGATTTTGATCAAAGGTATTTGGCCTCTCTGAATCTCAATTTTCTTATCTATGAAATGGGAAACATAATATGAAGATTTACTATGATAATGCATTTGGAGTGCTCAATAATGGTGGCTATTATTACTTTACAGTTTTGCTGACTTAATAGCAGTCATATTTTCATGAGGCTAGCTTTTTTTTTTCCCTG
Source organism: Monodon monoceros (assembly GCF_005190385.1). Lineage (NCBI taxonomy): Eukaryota > Metazoa > Chordata > Mammalia > Artiodactyla > Monodontidae > Monodon > Monodon monoceros. Next base: position 127,182,576 of record NW_021703774.1, on the reverse strand, counting down.
ATATTATATACCCATGGTTGTCACATTTCATATTTTAAAATGACATTGCTGATACCACTGTCCCTTCCATCTGTGTGAGCTAGGTATCATTTTTGTGTTCTCACAACTTAACAAATGTGAAACAATTTACTCTGTAGTGCCACTTGGTAAATCACTTTTTCACTTTCAGGGTATTTTTCAGTCTTGTGGATGAGAGGTCTTGACAATAGTCATCGAAGATATGATAGCACTTTCACAAGAGCAAGGACATGTGCCTTATGTCTTTGCTGAGCTCTGGTCTAGGTAGACTAATTTTAACATTTTTCTAGATCTACACTAAGATTATACTAAAAGAAGTTACTATCTGCCTAGATTGTATCTGATCAGGCAAATACCTAATTTTCAGCTTGTAAAGACTACCTCAGTTATACTATCTGGTTAATGGGAGGATGTGATGTTGCATAGTTAAAAGAAGATGGGGTAGAAGTCAGCTGATTGACTTTTGCTGCCTGATGATTTTGGCTAAGTTACTTGAAACTGTAAACCTCAGATTATGATAGTCTAGTGGGGACATTCTATGTCTATTTAGCTTAAGTTAAACCAAACATCACTTTAAAAGTATGAGAAAGAAACAGAGACAGAGAGAAAAAAGGCAAAAGAGAGAATGAAAAATCATTTAAATGTGAAGTTGCCATGAATTCCATTCAGTGGGCATGGACAGAGGGAAATGAAGAAAGGGTGGCATGAAGTTGCTAGATGCAGTTAGTCTCCATTCCCTTATGCATTTTACAATGTAAGCATCTTGCTACAGAAAATGGGATGACATCTCTATGGTTAAATATACTGCCCTTATATTTTTGTACAACATGGACTCTAAAGACAAGCAAGCTTTTACATCTAGAGTTCAACCAAAGAGGTATCAACCTGCTCCAACAGTGGAAAAGCTGACATTTAGATTAAGGGAGCGATGGTATGCTTCTATACTGTAAGGGCAAATTTAAGAGAGTTTGTGACTAATTTTTATTATATTTGATTTTTTTTCACCTTACATGTTACTTTAGCTCCTGGACAAAATGCAATTTCCATTGTAATATCTGCCTTACCAGGGTTGTTCAGGGAATCAAATGAGATAATATATGTTAAAGTGCTTTGCAAAATTCACAGTGCTATAAAATGTAAAATGTTTCTTTTCTCTGGACAAAACTTGGCCAGGAATCCACTTAAATGGTTTTATTCTGTGTTGCATACAGAAAGTGAATTGTGGTTGAGTACAGAACAATAAGCACAATAATAATAATAATAAGGATAGGAGCTAAGAAGATGAGTTGACCACTTACCACCTGCCAGGAAATGTGTTTCCTTCTTCAAGTAGATTATCTCAATTACTGCTTTGGGAGGAGTTTTTCCTCTTAGATTTCTATCCTTCTAGGCTCTCCTAAGGCTCTGCAATTTCAAATATTTTGTACACTTTCTGGGATGCCTCCACATTACTTGTGTGTGTGTGTGTGTGTGTGTGTAACCAATTTTTTTTCCCTTCTCATATTGCTGAATTTAATAACTAAGAAGTGCTAGGTGAGAAAATACTTATTTCCTATTCAATATGTTTCCATGGGAAGGACTTTTTACTAGAGGACATGTGAGCCTTTCTCTCTAACTCCCTCCTCTCCTGAGGGAGGGAGGATGACTTCTCTCATTCCTGAGTTTAGAAGAATGAACCAGGCATTTGTGAATCAGCCACTCCTGCGCAGTTTGGACTTGCTTGCTCACAGAGAGGATGCCTTCTGGCTTTCAGCCTCTGCCATGCCATGACCTTAGCAGAACATGGAACATGCTCTGTGCTTGTGGTTGAGGTCTGCAACTGTTTAGTACTTCCTATGACTGGGTAGGAAAGTCTGACTAGTTCAGCAACTATAAGCAAGTCCATTTGGTTGCACATCATTTAATTTAGATTTCATTAGAAATAAAGCTAGTACTTCTTATCTCTGATTCCTGTGTCTACTTCTCAGTTGGTTTTAAATTTAGGTAGGAAAGAGAAGGGTTATGAATTAACCGCTTAAAACCCTAACAAGAGACAGTATAAGGGAGTGAGTGGTTAAGGCCACAAGTGTGGAAATGAGATTGCCTAATTTCAAATTCTGGCTGCATTACTTTTCAGCTGTGCTACCTTGTGCAGGTTACTTAAACTCTCTGTGGCTTAGTTACCTTATCTGTAAAGCAGGGACAATAATAGTACCTACCCTTCTAGAGTTGGTGAGAGGATTAAATAAGTTAATACATGTAAAATGTTTAGAATAGTCCTTGGTATACAATAAGCATTCAACAAATTTTAGCTTTTCTTATTATTATATTAATACTAGTAACCCAAAGATACAATCTAAAATTTGCAAATAATTTGCATTCAGCTTCTAACTTCCATTCTTAAAGATGTTGATTTACTGATTGTCTTCACAGGGGCTTTCTACTGGTTAATTCTCTAGGCTAAACATAATAATTTAGTCTTTTATCTCTACTTGTCACAATCTATAGCAATGTGACTCACAGCGACATTCCTTAGGGACACTTTTAGACTTCTTCCTTGAGGTCTTCAGGCTAGCCTGCTGTGCTTGCTCTTATTTCAGAGTCACTTTGCCTATCCTATACAATTTAGCAATAAAATATGTGCTGTCATATGTAATGGGGGTGCTGGATAGAGTAGAATTTTAAAAAAAGACAGAAGCACCTGAGCTGCCCTTCTTAGGGTACAAATGTGCTGCAGTTATTTGGGGGAGATGTTCAACATTTTGCCATGGAAAATTTCAAGCATACAGAAAAGTTGAAAGACTTTTGCAATAAACACCTGTATACTCATCATTTTACCATTAACATTTTAATACACTTGCTCCGTCATGTAGTTGATCCAGCCATTCATTCTTGATCCATCCATCATTCCATTTTACTTTTCTGATGCATTTCAAGGAGAGTGTTGCAGCAATATTCTGAAATGCTAACCACTGATTCTTTCCTTGACATTTCCTGCAACTCCTCTGTTTCCTCTCAGAGGCAGAAGCAGTGTGGCATAGAGAATGGATCTGAATCCTGACTGCTTGAAATACATCCCTGCCACTTACTAGTCATGTGACTGTGTAACCTTACTGTTACTTAGTGTCTTCATCTGGAATAAGAGGATAATAATAGTACCTACCTCATGAAGTTGCTGTGAGAATCCATGTGAAGTGCTTACAACAGTGCTTGGCCAGCAAACACTTGTAGAGTACTAACTCCTGTTAGACAATGTCAGCATTTAATTCTCTTCCATTGGGCTTCCCTGGTGGCGCAGTGGTTGAGAGTCAGCCTGCTGATACAGAGGACACGGGTTCGTGCCCCCGTCCGCGAAGATCCCCCATGCCGTGGAGCGGCTAGGCCTCTGAGCCACGGCCGCTGGGCCTGCGCGTCTGGAGCCTGTGCTCCACAACGGGAGAGGCCACAACAGTAAGAGGCCCACTTACCGCAAAAAAAAATAATAATTCTCTTCCATTTTGGTACCACCTAAAGTCCATGGGGTAGTACCATTATTATTAAATATATGGTATATTAGCTGTTATTATTTGTTATAGCAGAAAAAAATTCAGAGGGGAAAAATGTCTGCTTAGTTTTGAGTTTTAAAACAGACATTTTGAAGTTGATGGCAAAAAGGAAAGAAGGCTTTTGGAAAGAAACTGGACTCCTTGCCTGTCAAAAATCAAAGTACTGGGTGGGGGTGGGGGAAATTTACATCATTAACAGTTGATTTTGGAACAATAGGTAAAGACTCACAGCTGGCCAAATTGTATAAACTTTCTTAGCCTTGGAGAGGAGAGAGGAGAAGCAACCAGGGAGAAGCTGATGGGGGTAAATGGGACCTTCCCCAAGCCAGGCTGATTCCAGAGTTGGGATAAATGTCCCTGTGGATGAGAATTTTGTTTCCTGTTAATATTTTTTGGACTCCTGAGATGTAATCTTTTATTTTTAAATCCCATCCCTCTCTCCAGTTCAAACTAGGATATCATCCACTGCCACAGGAAAAGGAAACCATAAGAAACAAAATGTTAAATATTTAGCTTTTGAGCACCAAAACCCAAAGATGTGGCAAAACAAAAAAAAACGAAAAACATGTTTGGATGAGTACAGTTGTTTCTGGTTCCAGAGGAGATGCAAATTTTCTGGACTAGAAGAGAACTCAAGGACAGCCCCAGGCAAACTGGGACAGTTGGTCATTCTAGTTGGGGAGGGGAGTGAATCTTCTGTTTTCAACTATACTTGATATTTACAAAATGAATTACAAATTTCCTGGACTAGAAGAGAGGAACAGTCCCAGGCAAACTGGGACAGTTGGTCATCCTAGTGGGGGGTGGTCTTCTGTTTCCAATTATACTTGATATTTACAAAAAAAATTAAGTGTTGTTAGGGTACACTGAGGACTCTAATTTAGTATTCTACTAATAAAGGCAAGACTCGGCAATATTTCAGTGTTTCCATTATATATGACATAAGTAGATAGCTGGAACTCCCCAAATTTTTAGGAGGGATGCTTTATTCGTGCATTACTGACTTGAGTTGGCTATAATTTTCAATTCTATTTTTCCTTTTTAATTGAGAATTAGTTCTAAGCACTTTACGTGAATAAGCTATACAATATAATTCATACATATTATTTTCCACTTGTTTTTGTATAACCATGTTTATTTACAACATAAATAAATTGGAAATGACTATAATAAGTATAAGCTATGTTGAGTTAGAATTAAGAGCACAGGCTTAGAGCCAGACTATTTGAGTTTGAATCGTAGCCTTGCCTCTTACTAGCTGTGTGATATTAGGCAGGTTCCATTTCTTCATCTGCAAAACAGGAATTGAAATAGTATCTACCTAATAAGGTGGTGTGAGGATGAATTTAGTTAATATATGTAAGGTGTTTGTAACAGTGCCTGGCACATACTAGGCACTCAAGGATTGTTAGGTGATTTGCAAGGTCTTTTGCCCTATTAATGAAAACTTAAGAGTTTATTTATCGCTAATTATTTTCATAATTAAGACTTCATTAAGAGTTGAGAAGGCAGGTGAAATTGTTTTTCTGAGATGACAGAGTTTTTTTTGAATTTTATTTTATTTATTTTTTATGCAGCAGGTTCTTATTAGTTATCTATTTAATATATATTAGTGTATACATGTCAATCCCAATCTCCCAATTCATCCCACCACCCCCACCCCTCCCCGCCGCCACTTTCCCCCCTTGGTGTCTATACGTTTGTTCTCTACATCTGTGTCTCTATTTCTGCCCTGCAAACTGGTTCATCTGTACCATTTTTCTAGGTTCCACATACATGTGTTAATATGCGATATTTGTTTTTCTGACTTCACTCTGTATGACAGTCTCTAGATCCATCCACGTCTCTACAGATGACCCAATTTCGTTCCTTTTTATGGCTGACACATTGTTTTTTTCCTAACTTTTAATGAGGTCATGCTGTGGACTGCACTGTATCCCATTCAACATTCATGTGTTAAGTTGTAACCTCAAAATGACTGTATTTGGAGACAGGGTCTCTGGGAGATAAAGTTACATGAGGTCATAAGGGTGAGGCAACAGTCACCCAAGTTTTCTTTTCCCATTCTGCCCTACACAAAGGTGCCTGGTGGAGCAGAATGATGAAGTAGAAAGAAGGCCTGACATCTTGGCCCAGGCCTGCCCCTCATCAACTGAACGATTTGGTGTAAGTCTTTTAACCTCTTCATGTCTCAGTTTTTTCATTAGTGTAAAATGAGGTGCAGGAGATTAGTGTATTAATTGGGTTGAATTACACATCTGAATTGATCACAAGGCTGCAATGAAGGAGAAGCAACAATATAGAGACCAACAACTTGGAAGACAAAGTAGTTAGAGCCAGAAGCAGCTTCCATGAGGATGAGTACCTAGGTTTTTTCAGTGATGTTGGGAAGGGCATTCGATATTCCATAGCAGGTGGAGTGGAAGTTTGAGTCAATTTTGCTTGGTCTTAAGAGACAGGGAGACTTTGGCTGCCGTCTGGGTTATGAAGAGCTTTTGACTAGAAGCTCTATAACTCGTCTTCCAACTCTTGGGTTCTATTAGTTAATGACTATAGGGGGTGAAAATGGAGCAAAGAGCGAGGATGAGGTCTCATTTATGTAAAAAATGAAATGAAATATATAATTGGTCCCCAAGTTCCCTTTCACTCCTGCAGGCTACAGGGATCTGTCTTCCTTCTTTCACATATGTTTTTCTCTACCAGCCCTTGATATCCATTTTAACTTGACTGAAGTATCTTGTCTGGGTCCTCAGCATTCCCTGGAACAGCCCTGGTCCGGTAGGTCACTAGGGGCAGTGCTATCCCCTTTCAGCTTACTTCTCATCTATACTTGCAGCGTGTATATTAGATTAGGGCTAGGCTTCCGAGATAAACCTTGAATTCCAGCTCTGCCACTCACTACCATGAGCAAGTCACTTAAGCACTCTATGCTATATGGCATTTTATGTTTTAATTTATTAGGTAGGGATAAATAAAATACCTATGTCATATTGTGGTTGAAAGGATTAAATGAGATAATACTTGTAAACTCTTCAAATATTAACTGCCTTGGGAACAGGAACCATATCTTTCTTTTTCTCCTGCCTAGCATGTAGTAGGTGCTCAGTAACTGTTCTTTAAATGAATAAAAATGGCTTAGCCTGGTGTCTGGAATATAGTAAGTGCTCAAGAAAAGAACGCTTTATGTATCACCTTCTCTAGTAATCTTCAGTTGCTTTTGCTGCCCAGCATCTATTTGCTGATTTTCTAGTAGCAAAGCCCCAGTTCTCCTTTGTGAAAGTTCCCCTTCTTTATTCTCAGTTCTTGAGGTTCTGGTGGGGCTGACCCCATATCTCTGCTCCATGAGTTGGTATGTGGCCCAGGCCTGGCTCAATTTAGGACAGTGAGAGTCAGGCCAGATCTTTTTCTGGACCTAATGTGAGAGAGATTCTCTCTTTCCATGTAGGCTGTGAAGTTGGTAAAAGGTAATCTTGAAGCTACTGGTGGCCATCTTGTTCTATGTGGAAGAATCTGCCCAGGAATCAAGTTAAATCTTGCACAATGAAAACAATGTACCAGTTAGAATGTGTTCAGTTGCAAGAAAATGAAAACCCAATTAATGGTGACTTAAGCAATGAAGACATTTTACTACGTAGAGGTATACAGCCCAGGACTGGTACTGTGATTCTGTAACGTCATCAAGCATGTGGGCTCTTCTATCTTTTTGTTTTATCATCCTCAGCTTTTGGTCATTATGCATATTACTTTTGGTAGAGAGAATAAAAACTCCCCAAAGATGTCCACACCCATATACTCAAAACCTATGAATATATAACTTTTGATGGCCAAAGGGACTTTGTAGATGTGATTTAGTTAAGAATCTTGAGATGGGAAGAGTAATCTGGTTTATCCAGGTAGGTCTAATGTAAACAATGGTCCTTATAAGAGGGAGGCAAGAGAGTCAGAGTCAGAGAAGGAAATGTGTTGAAAGAAGCAGAGGTCAGAGAAACAGAGATTTGAAGCTATTATGCTGCTGATTTTGAAGATGGAGGAAGGGGCCATGAGCCAAGGAATGCAGGCAGCTTTTTAAAGGTGGCAAAGATCTAACTTCTAGAACTGTAATATAATAAATTTGTCTTTTTTTTAAGCTACTAAGTTTGTGGTAATTTGGCAATAGAAAATTAATATATCACCCATGGTTGCAAAATGGCTGTCAGAGCTCCAGGTATTTTTGTATTTAATGCAGGAAGAAGAGATAGGAGCTAGAAGGGCAGAGCACACTGCATTTATCCCTTTTGTTAGAAAAGGAAAAAATGTTCACAGATGCCCTACCAGCTGACTTCCCCATACACATCACTGACCAGAACTTGGACACAACGGCTACTTCTACCTGCAAGGGAGGGTAGGAAAGTATCTCACTTTCCAGCTTCATTTGTTTTGTAGATGGGTTCAGTTCATTATTTTATTTTATTTTTTTGCGGTACGCGGGCCTCTCACTGCCGTGGCCTCTCCCACTGTGGAGCACAGGCTCTGGATGCGCAGGCTCAGCGGCCATGGCTCACGGGCCCAGCCGCTCCGTGGCACGTGGGAGCCTCCCGGACCGGGGCACGAACCTGCGTCCCCTGCATCGGCAGGCGGACTCTCAACCACTTCCCTGTGCCACCAGGGAAGCCCGGTTCAGTTCATTATTAATGAAAGCATAAGAGGTTATGTTGGGGTGTAGAACCTGGGAGTATATGATTGAAGGTACCTTTCATCTGGGAGCAAGGGCCATGGGAAAATCTTGGTCCTATGTGCTGTGTGTCATTCACCCATAGCAGCTTGAGGCACAGTGATGGAGTGTCTCAGGAACTGGTCTTCTCATAATCCGGGGTTCAAGTATTTTTGGAAAATGATAATGGAGAGCATTTGAGAGCCTTTGGCTGGAGAGTACTGGTGTGTGCCTGGAACCAGAGCACGGTAAGCCTGTGTTCTTCATAAGTGGATTCTTCCCATCAGGCATTTGTGGAGAGGGTCAAGCCTGCTCCAAAACTGTAAGAACGAGTGAAAGCTGAAAACTTAGTCAGAAGAAGGGCCCTAGAAAGCACAAAAGAAGGTGAGAGCTGGAGTGGAGAGGGGAAAGAGAGGTAAAATCAAGTATCCTATGAGGGATATAATGCAGAGAAATCTAGGTATGATTTTTATCAGTGTTTACCTGCTTGATAATTCTCTTGTGGGGACAGGCTTTCCTCAGTGAGAGGCAGTGATGAGATTGGTGATTATAGCCAGAAGCTTAGATAGACTCCCTGGCATACAATGGATGTCTGGGCAAAGTATATGGCAACTGCAGCTTTTGACAAAAGTTCAGAAGCCTGCTGTGGTATACCAGAAGAAACACACAGCACTGAGAACAACAGAGTGACTCTGACAGAGCGATAAAAGCTAAAAAAAAAAATTAAGTTGGCTTTAGTAGGGATCACCCTCATTGGCATTGACTGGACAGTAGGATTGCCTTACTAGTCCTCCCTGTTGGATAGAAGTTTGTTTGTTGGTGTGGACTTTCCACATATCTGAGTGAGGGAGTACCATCCTCGATCCCCATCCCCACCTCCTAAAGAAATATAGGTATACATGTATGCATAGATGTATATGTACAAAGATGATCATTGGATCAGTGTTTGTAAATAACAGAAAAGCAGAAACTGCCTAAATGCCCATCTGAAGGGGACTGGTTAAGTGAATTACGGTATATTATCCATATAATGGAATGCTCCAATGCTATTTACATGGCTGATATAAATTCCATACTGTAGCAAGATGCAGAGCAGTGTGCAGAATATGCTCCCATTGTGGGGACTTTGTCTCTGGGGATGGGAACTCAGGCTTTTGGGAGGAAGGAAGACATATTTTTGCTTGTTCTGATTTTTTTTTTTTTTTTGGCGTTACGCGGGCCTCTCTCTGCTGTGGCCTCTGCCGTCGTGGAGCACAGGCTCTGGACACACAGGCTCAGCGGCCATGGCTCACGGGCCCAGCCGCTCCGCGGCACGTGGGATCCTCCCAGACCGGGGCACAAACCTGCGTCCCCTGCATCGGCAGGCGGACTTCCAACCACTGCGCCACCAGGGAAGCCCTCTGATTTTTTTTTTTTTAACTGGTGGTATTATACTAGTTATCTATTGCTATATATAACAAATCACTTCAAAACTTAGTGACTAAATACCCATTTTCTTTTGTAACAATTCTAAGGGTGAGCAAGTTAGGGCTGGGCTCACCAGGTAGTTCTCCTGGTCTTCTCTTGGTCATGTGGCTGCAGGAGTCTGGTGATTGGACAAGAGCAGGATGATTTAACGTGGACTCATTTAGGTGTCTGGCTGTGGATGCTGGCTGTCATGTGTGCCATCTGCCTCTAGCAGGTCAGCCTCAGCTTCTTGACATGATGCCTGTGTTCAAGGAGAGCAAGAGCTGAAGTTGCAAAGCCTCTTGAGGCCTAGACTCACAGGAACTCACACAACACTTCTGCCATATTCTGTTAGTCAAAGAAAGTCACATGGCCAGCCCAGCTTCAAGGACTGAGGAAATAGACTCTATCTCTTACAGGGAGAAGCATCGAAGAATTTGTGGCCAATTTTAATCTACCACACACACATATTACTCTTTCCAATAAAAGGCTACTTAATTAAAAAAATAAGTATGTAAACAAGTGGGACCTAATCAAATGTATGAGCTTTTGCACAGCAGAGGAAACCATAAACTAAATGAAAAGACAACCTACAGACTGGAAGAAAATAATTGCAAACGATGTGACTGACAAGGGATTCATTTCCAAAATATACAAACAGCTCATGCAACTCAATATCAAAAAAACAAACAGCCCAATCAAAAAAATGGGCAGAAGACCTAAATAGACATTTCTCCAAAGAAGACACACAGATGGCTAACAAATACATGAAAAGATGCTCAACATCACAAATTGTTAGAGAAATGCAAATCAAAACTACAATGAGATATCACCTCACACCACTCAGAATGGCCACCATCAAAAAGTCTACAAATAGTAAATGCTGGAGAGCATGTGGAGAAAAGGGAGCCCTCCTACACTGTTGGTGGGAATGTAAATTGGTGCAGCCACTATGGAAAACAGTTTGGAGGTTCCTTAAAAACTAAAAATAGAGTTACCATATGATCTAGCAATCCCACTCCTGGGCATATATCCAGAGAAAACTCTAATTCAGAAAGATACATGGACCCCAATGTTCATAGCAGCACTATTTACAATAGCCAAGACATGGAAGAAACCTAAGTGTCCATCAACATATGAATGGATAAAGAAGATGTGGTACATATATATAATGGAATATTACTCAGCCATAAAAAGAATGAAATAATGCCATTTGTAGCAATATGGATGAACCTAGAGGTTATCATACTAAGTGAAGTAAGTCAGAAAAGAGAAATATCATATGATATCACTTATATATAGAATCTAAAAAACAGTACGAATGAACTTTTCTGCAAAACAGAAAGAGACTGACAGACATAGAAAACAAACTTATGGTTACCACAGGGGAAGCGGGGGAAGGGATAAATTGGGAGTATAGGCTTAACAGATACACACTACTGTATATGAAATAGACAACAAGGATTTACTGTATAGCACAGGAGACTATATATATATAGTCACTTTGCTGTACAACCTGAAACTAACACAATATTGTAAATCAACTATACTTCAATAAAAAAATAAGTATCAATGCTATTTGTAATAAATTTAGAGTATTTTAATAATTTGGTGGAACTTTGGAGATTAGTATAAAAACCGTCTAATTGTATAAAAAAGGAAACTGTGGTCAGAAAGGTAAAGTATTTTGGATAAGATAACATAGTAACAGCACGAGGAGTAGAACCAGTTCTCTGACTTCCAGGCGTGTACTCTTAATTCCACAATAGGATTTCTTTTTGCAAACAAAGCTTATTAGTGATCTTTGTTCTAGAGAACCTGACAACATAGCTCTACTGCTTTTATACTTAAGAACTTTAAAGTTTATAGCTCAACCAAGCAAAGGAAAAGACTAAAGAAAGAATCCAAGAAACAATTCTGAGAAAAGTAAAATGGGAATTTGAATTATCTAGGTTATCTAGTCTCATTGCTCCATTTTTTTTTAAAGAAACATAACCTTAATGTATCTGTAGAATAAATAATTCACCAAGTCATAAATAACTTGGTTAAAATTGCTTTATGAAATGTTCAAATGGGTCTAGATGATTTTTCCTCTTGGGATATTTTTAAAAACAAATGTACTGGGACTTCCCTGGTGGCAGAGTGGTTAAGAATCCACCTGCCAATGCAGGGGACACGGTTTCGAGCCCTGGGTCAGGAAGATCCCCCATGCCACGGAGCTACTAAGCCCCAGTGCCACCACTACTGAGCCTGCGAGCCACAACTACTGAGCTCGCATGCCACAACTACTGAAGCCCACGTGCCTAGAGCCCATGCTCTGCATCAAAGAGAAGTTACCGGAATGAGAAGCCCATGCACCGTAAGAAAGAGTAGCCCCCGCTCGCCACAACTAGAGAAAGCCCACGTGCAGCAACGAAGACCCAATGCAGCCAAAAATAAATAAATAAATAATTAAAAAACAAAAAACCAAATGTACTGTCAAGTATATTCAAGTTATTCTTGTTGATTCCACTGGGAATTTAAGTGTTCTCTAACAGCTCTGCTTAGTCTTTAATTAATGTAATCTTTATTATTAATTGGTTAATGAATTTTTAATTAATTTAGCAAAATGTTTATTGTGAACCCACTAATTCAAAATATTGTGCTGACAATTGTAAAGAATATAAAATAGAATAAGGTATTTAATCTCCTCTTAAGAAGCTTAACTTCTTGTTGGGGGCAAACATGTATATAGCTAACTATAACACAAAGAGGAATGAATTAGATGCTGTAAGGGAGATATTAGCAAAGTGGAATAAGAATATAGCAGAACAATTGAAGTAATGCCAGCTGGACAGAGTGGTAAAGGCTATATCATTTGTGGCAGAAAGGAAGAAGAACCAAAAGAAACTTTTTCTATATATAGAGTGGTTCATAGAATTTCTTCACAGGAAGTGGAAGTTGGGGAATTTAAAAGATTTAAATGCTTAAGATGCATGCCTGGGTTATTGGGAACCCTCAGAACAGATAGTCATTTTTTCCCTATAAGGGGATTTTTGGGGTACATAAATTTCTGAATTGAAGAATCCCTGTAATCATTATTACGTATGGATATCTGGATTAGATGGAGTCTACCGAACAATTAAAATCAAAGTTCTGGCATGCCACAGAAGCAAAAGCAGGTAAGTAGCCTTTCTAACAGAATTCTCCATTAACAGACTTACTTCTTTTTGGGTTTGCTAACACAGTACAATAGATTGTAAACTTTGATGAAAGAGGGGGAGACACAGGAAGATAACTTCTTAATTTATGTAAGTTTTTTTTTTTTTTTTTGCGGTACGCGGGCCTCTCACTGTTGTGGCCTCTCCCGCTGCGGAGCATAGGCTCCGGACGCGCAGGCTCAGCGGCCATGGCTCACGGGCCCAGCCGCTCCGCGGCATGTGGGATCCTCCTGGACCGGGGCACGAACCTGCGTCCCCTGCATCGGCAGGCGGACTCTCAACTACTGCGTCACCAGGGAAGCCCTATGTAAGTATTTTTAATTTTTATATTAAAGGTTTATCCTATGTTCATTCATTGACATTTTCTTTTGTGTTCAAAGATCACCTAAATAAAAAGGCAAACAGCCAGGCAGAAGTTCCTTAAAAGACAACAACAAGAGAAAAATGCTCAAGGTGGCCCAAGTTGCAGTAAGAATGAGTGGTAAAATATTTCTGTTCATTAGAAGCCCATAAACTACTCCTTTCAGAGCCTTGAAATCCTGAGAACAAGTTGAGTTGATGTGAGGATGCAGTTTTAACCAGTTATTGTTGCTTTTTTGGTTTAAATAAGACTTGGAGTCTCATTTTATGAGTGCCTATGTTATTTTTTCAACATCTGGTCACCTTATGATATGCAGCAGCTAATGGAGCACAGGATGTATATCATTGGATAAATAAGAACACTGTATTTTTCTTGAGGGACAACACATATTCTTGGGACTTTTATTGAGTTATGTTTTACTAGTCCTAAAATATTAAGAGTTATATACTTAAAAGATAAAGAGCATAGGTATTACATCCACAGAAAGTATTTTAGTCAGTGAATGTTCAATGTAGCAGGTAGAGATGAACTTAGCACGTCTTGTAGACTGAACTGGGAACAGACTCTTCAGCCATAAAATGCACTTAACAGTCTATTTAATAGTGGTGAGGTCCTTGAAAATGCAATATCCATGCTAATCTCACCTTTTTCTAAATCACAGATGAAAAATAGGTCAGTTAGGCAGAGCCTTCTCTTTCTATTTAAAGTGTGACATTTAATCTATTTAAACAACTACCAAAACTTTATTAATTCAATGTAAGATAAGCGTGCTGAGAAAGTAGAGAAGTTTATTAAGAACACAAAGTTTTCCAAAATTTGATCTGGATGTCTTAGGTTTTAGGACTCAATAAAAATCTGTGCTTGGTGGTTGATCAAATCGGTAACACCAAGGAGAGCCCAGGAAAAAAGCAAACCAGAATTTAATTAGATCTTACACTGTGAAATGGCTTAAAGGAACTGAATATTTTACAAAAGGTAAGAGGCAAAAATTAAAAAAGGAGGCTCCAGAGAAAGACTTTCCACTTCCCTGATGCCTCTAGGGAAAATTCATTTGGGAAGAAAAGTATACACAGACAGAAAAGCTTCCCGCAGAGAACAAACCAAGGAGTCAAATTAGGGCTTAATGTAACTAGATACCAGCCTTGGTGCATTTCATTTAAACCACAGTGTTCTGTAGAAGTCTATGGAGAGGAAAATGCAGGGTGTCTGATAAATCGTAATTGTACTTCACTGGGGTCTATTTTGGAGAATCACTGTTCACACTTTTCTTCTCCAGCCCCCTCATTTATTTGAATAGGATTTAGTACTCTGGCCCCAACCTCGCAATCAGCCCAAATGCATACCTAGGGTAATGCAATAGTTCCAATCTTTCCCAAGAACAATTATAAAGAACAAGAGCTCCATTATTTGGATAGTAAACACAATGATACTCTACTACAGCTTTGTATAGGGGTTTTGGGAAAAACTTGCGGCTGTTTTTTGTTTGTTTGTTTTTAATTTTTCTTATCATATGTTCTTGGGTTGCAGGTGTCAACTGAAGGGAGAGAATGTTTTCCTTTTCCTAGCCCTCTTCTCCAGATCCTGAAAGAAATCCTAGAGGAGAAAGGGCACCCAGAGGTTATGAACTGACTACTGTGGATTCAATAATAGTTTAGTTCTGTTCAGTTCAGCTCTTATTCCAGAAAACTAACTCCATCAATTATAGAAAATAACTTTTTATAGATAGTTTTTTCCAAACCTGCCTTCACTGCATATCCAGAAAGGATTATTTTCCTTCATACAATCAAAGCACCTAGGTTCTTCCCTTCATTTTATGAGAATCATTCAGGTGATATGTAGTAGCTACTATTATTGGGCGCATGTAGTATCTCATTTAGATTTTTAAATCCAAGTTCCTAGAGGCAGAGTGCTACTACTGACAATATCTGCCATCTCCTTTCTCATTAAAACCAAACCCAAAACCCACTGTAAAACAAAATGGTGATAAAAAAAAAAAATCACACCCTATGTATTTTGTGTCCTGCCCCTCTCCTCAGAGCTCTTTTTTAGTTTGGTAATCTTTTTAAAAAAATTGGTGAGCAAAAGCTAGGAAGCAAAGGCTTTATTTTGTGACTTACCTGTTTTTCTGGTATGGACTTTCATTCTTTACTACAAATAAAAATTTACTTAAAAATCTGACTTTAAATCTTGATGTATTTACCGTAAAATTTACAAGTTGGAACCTCCTACCATCTTGATTTATATGATTTTAAAACGGAGTTCTTATCATTTCCCTTGGGGAGACTTTTTGGTTTGAATAGTTCTTACTGGCAGGTTGCCTCCTTTATATTTAGCCCAAATTTTCATTTTCAAAGACTATTTTAGACAAGTACCATGATAGCTCTAGCCAGTGGATCTGTGGGCCACATAATAGAGTGTGACAATCCACTCAGTTGTGAAAGACACTGAAGATAAAGTAATAAAATTGCATTTGTGTTATCACATTGGCTTTACAAATCTACTTAAACATTGGCCCATCAGTGTTTCTCATTATTGGAAATTATAGATGTTTATAATTCTCCAAAATATGTTGGGCTAAGTTATATCATATATTTAAATTTAAATTCAAAGTCCTGGACTGAGAGAGATGTAGATTTATGACACTCCTTGGAGGTTTGGGGGTCCATGAACCAATGAATATATTGCATTGCCACATTAAAGATCTCTTTTTATCTGTAAAGATATAAGCACCATCCTATATTTTAATAACTTTTAAAAACAGAATTTTAAAATCTTATGAGTTTATAAAGCTTCGACTTCCATACCAAATTATATCTGTGGACCTTTATACATTTATATTTCTTCTGTCTTATTTAAATAACATCTGGATAAAAATAAAGATATAAAAATGATGTTCTTAGAATTGTTCCTAGATTCTGTGACAATAACACCATTCCAACTATATGGCAGGAACATGTAGTATTTATTTTATGGTCCAAATTGACAAAATTATATGTATGATTATATACATATATACAGTTGAAAAATCTGTATTTGTATGAGAGTAATTCCAAGTGGCATCTGAAATTGACAGCAAATATAACAATAATTTATATTCTCCTGGGCTGTATACAATACTGGTCTAAAAACACCTTAAGGGCAGGTTATTTATTCAAAAACTATTTGTTGAATAAATGAATATATCCATAAGTAATTATAGATGAACTTGATTAGCTTCATTTAAGCAGTAAAGGCATTTAAATAATTATACTTTCACAGCAGATAATGCAGTTTTATGTTGATTCCACTTTGGTCTCTTTCAAATAGGGGCTTAGTTTCTGAAGTTCCCAAAACAGTTCATCTCATCTATAAGGCTATTTGGTGGTTTGAAACAAGGGTGATTCTGTGTGTGTGCGTGTGCGTGTGCGTGTGTGTGTGTGTGTGTAAAAAGGGAGAGGGAAGGGAAGGGAGAGGAAGGAAGGGGAGAGGGAAGAGAAAGGTAAGTTGAATACTCTATAAAGAGAATCTTTCCCGTATCAACTATTTGGCTACCCACCGGAATAATTTATATAACAAAGACAGAATAGCTACTTGATTCTTTTTCTTTATTTACTAGTTTTCAAAATAATGAGTGGTTTGCTAGCTTCCTCCATTGGTGACCTTTTCTTTTTTTAAAGTATCTTTACGAGCGCATGGACAATGTGACAGACAATTCACGTTTGATGTGTTTCAATCCATTGCAGTTATTATGCTTACTGATGGCTCAGTGTGTCCCATCCGTGGCCCTCGGGAGTCTCTTCAAGGTGGCTCTGGAGTCTTTCTGACATTGACCCTAGTAGTCTTTGATAGTTTCCTTGATACCTGGTGAACAAAAGTTTCCAGATTTATTTTTATGTATTTCTTTTCCAAATCTGTAATTAGCTACTTCTCCTGTGATCTCCCTTTCCTTTTTAGTAGAAATGGTGTTTCAAGACTACAGTCTGTATGCTAAGGATGCTCATTGTTATTGAATTGGTCTTTGTTTTTAGTCTTTTCAGTAAAAAGAGCTAGGAAATATTTCCTCCCTCCCTCCCTCCCTTTCCCTCCCTCCTTCCCTCCCTTTTTTCTCTTCAGTAATTAGGTAAAATAAATCATAAGTTCATATTGATACTTAACTTCTATCTTACACCTTTTACTCCTTTCCCACACCAAGAATCCTGGTATCAAAATACCGGGATGGTAGAGTCTGAATACCACATAAATCTTCATTTTCTTTACCCCACTTTACACATACAGTAGTCTTAGAATAATCACACTACTCCTAATGCCAACAACATGAGTTACTAACAACAATCATTTAATTTTTTTTAACAGATCTTTTTTTTCTTAGGGTATATTGCACTTGGGATACATCATTAAATTACAGTGTTTTAAAGTCATTTGGGGGAATTCCCTAGTGGTCCAGTGGTTAGGACTCCACACTTCCACTGCTGGGGGCCCGTGTTCGATCTCTGGTTGGGGAACTAAGATCCCTCAAGCCACGCAGCACGGCCAAAAAGGAAGAAATGATAAAGTCACTTGGAACATTTATTCTCTGTGTAGTTGAGCCACCAACTGGATACACATTGTATCCAAATTTCTTTTGTTTCATTCTATTTCTGGTTTTGGGGGATTTATTTTTTTCCACTTAATTTTGTTTTATAATTAATTTTCAAAGTTCATAATCATACTAAGGACAGTCTTCATCAATATTTTGTCTTTTTTTAGGGGTGCAAAAAATGAAAATGACTTGAAAATGAATGAAAGTAACTAAGATTCATGTTTAATTATAGCCCTAACATCTATTTGCTGTATTTCTTAGGGAAATTACATAATGTCTCAAACCAGCATTTCCAAAAAGTGTGTTTCATGAACCACTCTGTAGGGTGGGATGTCAGAGTGGGGTTGGGGTGTGGGGATAGGATTTCATGGTTAATGTCTGAAAATTCTGTATTCTCTTAGAGAGTCATGGCTTACAATAACACACAAAAGCCTCTGAGAAAACCTGGAGTAAAGAATCCTTTTTTAGATTTGTGTAACCCATTGTTTTCAAACTTCTCTCTGTATCAAAAGATGGTCCCCATACTTTTCTTTGACCTTTTTTTTTCTTTGACAATAGGTATCACACTGAATGACAGTTCTGTGGAACATACTTTGGGAAAGGTTGATGTCAAGTTTTCTTGTATGTCCAAAAAGGATAATAATACCTGTTCTACCATTCTCAGGGTTATTGTGAGGAGCAAGTGAATTGGATATGAACAACTTTTAGCATATAAAAGAGAACACTATTTTGCCAATGGCTACATGGAAATTTGGAGGTTCGCTCTAACTCTATGCTGCTTAGGTGGACTTATTCCCCGGAGTAGGCAAAGGTATGATGAAACCTGGAGATTTCAGAAGAATGGCAAATGACATATAAGGGTCAATTGAGGAAGAGGTACAGAGAAGAAAAAATTATTTCAGAAAACAGCTATGATCAGATGAATGGTTTTCACCTAGAATCAGGGAAGTCCTGGGCTTGATATAGAAAAGGGTTTGTTTTCTTAATAAGTGGAAGTGATCTGGGGACGGGACTAGAAACTACTATAAAAGTATGATTTGTGTGAGGAAGTTTGCCTAGTACATTGAGTATTCAGAGTACCTTTGATAAGGTATGTACTAATTTGTTAGGGCTGCCACACAGGAAACCAGAGACTGGGTGGCTTAAACAACAGAAATGTATACTCTCATACTTCTGGAGGCTAGAAGTCTGAGATCAAGGTGTCAGCGGGGTTGGTTTCTTCTGAGACTTCGCTCCTTGGCTTGTAGACTGCCATCTTCTCCATGTCTTCACATTGTCCTCTGCGCGTGGGCATGTCCGTTGCCAAATTTCCTCATCTTATAAGGATACCAGTCATAAAGAATTCGGTTCTACCCTAATGACCTCATTCAAAACGCATTTACTGAGCATCTGTTATATATAGGCACTGGACATTCAGAGGTAATAGTACCTAGTGGAGGGAAAAGAGCAGGAGTAGGTATATAAATGTAATGCTGGGGTAGTTCAGGTATGAATTAGAGGCTTTGACGTTCCTTCCACTATTGATTCAATGAACATTTTAAGCATCAACTTTGCTCTAAATACTGTGTCAGAAGCTATTGGGTTGGGAGGCAGAAAGGAGAGACTGATACCAACTGTAATCATTTGAAGATACATCTTTTATCATGTATTGATATTTCTGAAATTATATGTGTTTTACAATCATAGTAAGTTTAGATGGTAACTTTTGTTTCTCTCTCAGTGGTGCATAAAATAGTGGTGCTTCTTACAACTGACAGAGCCAATTAGATTTAATAAAACATGATTTTTGGGGCTTCCCTGGTGGCGCAGTGGTTGAGAGTCCGCCTGCCGATGCAGAGGACGCGGGTTCGTGCCCCGGTCCGGGAAGATGCCGCGTGCCGCGGAGCGGCTGGGCCCGTGAGCCATGGCCGCTGAGCCTGCGCGTCCGGAGCCTGTGCTCCGCGGGAGTGGCCACAACTGTGAGAGGCCCGCGTACCGCAAAAAAAAAAAAAAAAAAAATGGCTGTACGTTCAATACTCTTTCTTCCATGAATTGACTTCCCAGCCTTAATACCTTCTTCTTCGCAGGCATGTAGCTTGAGGAAAGTAAAGCAGGACTAGCCATGGGGCTGTTCACTGTGGGAAGCGAGCCAGAACGCGCCCCTGACAGGAATCCGTGGACTAAGCAGCCTTTCAGGCCTTGGCCCCGATCCCAGGAAAGAAGAGCAAGGGGCTTTCCACCTGCCCCAAGCCTCACCCGGACACCAGGCCTCTCGGGTTCCAGCCGCTGGGGCTCCGCCTCCAAAGCCGGCCGCCTCCTCTCCGCGCCTTTTCCCCGCCCCTCCCCTCACGCTCGACGGGCTCGCTCCCGCGCAGGGCACGCGGGCGGCGCGCGAGCACGCGGACGTGGAAAGAAGGCCGACAGGGCCCTCCACCGCGGTGGCGAGCGCGCAGGCGCCTTCCTGGGACCCGCTGCGGCGCGAAACCCCGCGTTCCGCGGGCGGCGGGGTAAGGGGTCGGGTCACTGCTGTTCTGGGGCGCCCGGCAGGGGTGGGGAGAGACGGGCTGGCGGCCCGGCTCCCGGCACCGCTTCGCTCAGAGGAACGGCACGCGAGGCCTCCGCAGACCAGCCCGCAGGCTCGCTTGGGAGTCGGCTGGGGGACGCGGTGATGGTGGGGGGACCCTGGGCTGGAGCGGCTTGGCACCCTTGTTCCTGCGGTCCTGAGGGTCTGGCCCGCCGGAGAAAGGGAGAGACACATCAGGAGGGGTCCCTTTGGCGAGACGTGCTCACCTGGGATAGCAGTAGTCCCTGGCTGTGGTGTCCACCTGGGGGAGGCACCTTTCAGGCTGAAAGGAGCAAGTTCAGCCCTGGGACGTGGACGGCAGACTTTTTTTTTTCTGTCCAGACGCACCCTCGGGGCAAAGTAGGACGGAAAACTCCTCTGCTGCCCGCGTGGCAACTTCGTGGCGCGAGGATGGGTTAGGAAGTTACTGTGCTTTGCTTTACAGATGGGAAAAGTAATAACCCTTTTTACTGTTCAAGGAGAAGAGATCGGTTAAAAGTCTCACAGAATATCTTTGACCATAAAGGACTCAGTAAAATTAGGTACTTCCCTTCACACACGAAGATCTCCTTTCAGCAAATATAATACTTTATGAGTACCTGCTTTCTGCCAACATTGTTCTAAGCGCAGGGAACCCAGCCACGACTAAGGTAGGAGGATCCCTCCTTGCCTGGAGCTTATATTCTAGTTGGCAAATAAATGTAATTTCCTTTATACTTTTTAATTGGAATATAACATGTACAAGAAAATACGGTACACAAATCATAAATTGTAACTAGTTGATTTATCATTAAGTGAACACATCTTTTAACCACCACTCAAATCAGGAAGCAACATTCACAGCATCTTCTCAGAAGACCTTCCTGGAGACCTCTCCCAATCGCCATCCCCTTTCCTCCCCAAAGGTAACCTCTCTCCTGATTTCTAACACCACAGATTAGTTTTGCCTATTTATGAGCCTTTTGTAAATGGAACCATATGGTGTGCATTCTTTGGTGTCTAGCTTTTTAAACTCAAGATTATGTTTGTGAGATTGTTTCATGTGTGAAAATATAATTTCTGATAGTGAAAAGAGTTAGGAAGAAAATAAAAGAAGGTAACGGTACAAACAGTAAGAAGTGGAAACCTTAGTAAGGGTGGTCAGGGATGAACTTTCTGAGGGGAAGACTTGAGGTATAAGATGAATGACAAAAGATTGGCCAGTGAGCTGACTTAAGAGCGTTCCAAGCAAAGGGAATAGAATTGGAAAGGAACTGAGGTATGAATGAAATGGGTAGGTTCTAGAAAGAGGGAAGACCTTGTGGGAAAGTGGGAGGAGATGAAATTGGAGAGGTAGGCAGGATCTTATGGCTGAGGTACTTGGATTTTATTCTAAGCGTAATATATTAGGCCAGGAAGAGATGTTTTTTGTTTTTTGCGGTACGCGGGCCTCTCACTGTTGTGGCCTCTCCCGTTGTGGAGCACAGGCTCCAGACGCGCAGGCTCAGTGGCCATGGCTCACGCGCCTAGCCGCTCCGCGGCATGTGGGATCTTCCCGGACCGGGGCACGAACCCGTGTCCCCTGCATTGGCAGGCGTACTCTCAACCACTGCGCCACCAGGGAAGCCCAGGAAGAGATGTTTTTGATGTCCTTCAGTTTCTAACATGAGCCACTTGTGGAGGATGTGAAGACCTACCCATTTTACTCATTAAAGAAACCCTACAAAAGTGGCAATACTTGTCACTTACTGGGGATTAGGACATGTTGGGAGACGAAATCATCTTTTGTATTGTCAGGATTTATATTAATTTAGATACATAATATGCATCCAAAAATCAGATTTAAAACACAGTTTAGAAATTAGTTATCTGTTCTCCACTCTAAAATATTCTTTTCAGGTTGTTGCTTAGCTTCTGCTTGAACCTTTCAAAGAGAAACTCCTTTCTCAAGAAGCAGCTCATTTAATTTTTGGACGGCTCTAGTTGTTAGAAAAGTTTTTCTAATATTTAATCTAATATTGGTCATCAGTTCTGGATCCATACAGAACTGATAATTATCATCTGTTATCTGTTGCCTCCCTTTAAATACTCAAGCAGTTGATTTTTGTTGTTTTTTTCACATTTAAGTGCAGAACTTTGAACTTATCCCTGTAATGATTTCTGGAGTTAGATTTGGTCCATCATAGATGTTGTCCAAATCTTTTTGGATATGATTCTTTCATCTGTCAGCTGTTCCACCTTTGTGCTTCTTTTTAATTTTTAATTTTTTTTTATTTTTTAATTTATTTGTTTATTTTTGGCTGTGTTGGGTCTTTGTTGCTGTGCGCAGGCTTCCTCTACTTGGGGCTACTCTTTTTTGTTGTTGAGGTGTGCGGGCTTCTCACTGAGGTGGCTTCTCTTGTTGCAGAGCATGGGCTCTAGGCACACAGGCTTCAGTCGTTGTGGCTTGCGGGCTCTAGAGTGCAGGCTCAGTAGTTGTGGTGCACGGGCTCAGCTGCTCTGCGGCATGTGGGATCTTCCCAGACCAGGGCTCGAACCCATGTCCCCTGCATTGGCAGGTGGACTCCTAACCACTGCACCACCAGGGAAGCCCCATCTTTGTGCTTTTAACAAACTTGATCAGAAAAGTTCCGTGGTGGCCTAGTGGTTAGGATTCCTTGCTTTCACTGCCGGGGGCCTGGGTTCAATCCCTGGTTGGGGAACTGAGATCCCGCAAGCCACGCGGTGCAGCCAAAAAACAAAAAAACTTGATCAGCATGTTATTAGTTAAGCATTGTGTTCTTTTAAAGTTTATTATGATTGTTACATGTTGTGGATTATTGATTTAACTTGTTTGTATTAGTGATTTAAATTTCCAAGATGGAATATTAGTTAAGCTGTATTTTTAAATCCAGGAATTAGCATTTGTAAAGTCAATTTTAAACTTGATATCTCAGCAGAAAATAGAGGGTTGTATTGCAATTCTGAAATATATAGTGCAATGCGTTGTTAAAAGGGGTTTTTCGAGTTAGACTAAAAAAGGATTTGAAAAGTTTATAAATGGCCTATAAACTGTGTCAAACCTGAAATCAGCATCGGAAAGTGATTTAATTTTAATTTTTCCTCCTACCTTGCCTCTGTGGTAGAATTTCTAATGAACAGTGGAGTGATCAAAGGTGGATGCAGTAGGAGGGAGGAAAGAAAAAGGGAATTTACATAAACCAAATTTGAATAATATAGTCACACAGCCTTATTAAATGCTTTGAGTCATTCTACCTGATTGAGATGCTAGACTTACTAGTTCTAGAGTTGGCCCTTGCTATTTTTAAGTAAGAAAATACTTTTTTGACCTGTAGGTAGAATATGCCAATTTTTCCCTAAAATTTTCATTTATATATTAATTGCATTTTTCTGAATATATGTAAATTAAATTATATCCTGTGGTTAAAACGGCCCATGATTTTTCGAATCTTTGAACTTTTAGAACCCCGACCCAATAGGGAAAAAGTAAAAAAAAATGAAGCATGTAAGTGATTAATTATATTTTACTGCTTTTGTATTTTCTCTTAAGAGTTGGGGCTATTCTTATTGATTCTGACAAAGGTTCATTCTCTAGAATGGAAAGTAGGTGTAGTTAGTTCAAGTATATTTTGGAAGAAAAGAAAAATCAAACTACATAAATTACTTTAGTGGAAGATTTTCTCAAGCTGAATATAAAGATAAAAGTCCTCTTTCTGTCTACACCAAAGGTAAAATCACCCCTTTGTTTATCTTTGTGGTCTTGTTTTTACCTGTAGGTAAAAATTCTCTGTTTAGAACTGACCTACTATCTACATATCTGTGTTGTTTTTCTTCACTCAGAAATA
Source organism: Monodon monoceros (assembly GCF_005190385.1). Lineage (NCBI taxonomy): Eukaryota > Metazoa > Chordata > Mammalia > Artiodactyla > Monodontidae > Monodon > Monodon monoceros. Next base: position 127,158,413 of record NW_021703774.1, on the reverse strand, counting down.
TTTCCTTGTGAGAGCAGATCCTTACTATATCTTTAGATATATTGAGTCACATTTAATAGGGAGAGCTACATTTTGAGGTACATTTCCCAACTAGAGGACTAGGGGATAAGAAACTTAAAATTATCCCCTTTCCTCGATTCCCCACCTCCGCTTCCCCCACTTCTCCATCTTTCTACTTGGTTTAATGGGTTTGTTGTTGTAGGTACTATGCTCAGCTAACTCTTGGTATCTTTTTTCTTTTTTTCTGCAGGCTACTTCTTCATAGACATAAAAATCAGTATTTGACTGGAAACAAAGCATCACTTAAAATCCTCTCAAATTCCTGATTCCAAAGAATTGATAACATTTCTCTGATCAAGAAAAGAAGTGATTGACTGCGTGTTAAAAGTATTCCAGCATTGGTCCTGTTATTTTTCCTCTCCCTAAATTTGAGAAGAAATATGGAGAAATGCTACTGGATGACAGCTGTTGTCTTACTAGGACTAACAGTACGGTGGACAGTTTCTCTTAATTCTTACTCAGGTAATGCATTTTTCGTTTAAGATAGGTAAATAATTTTTTGAATAATTTTTCTTGTTTGTTTTTTGAGGTTTTTAGTTTTTGGTGATAGTTTATAGTCTTCTGACCAGGACAGAGAAGAATTTTAGGTTTTATTGGTGTAGTCAAGAAAATACACTTAAGCATCTAATTCTAATAAATAGAATTTGTATAAGAGCTAAATAGAAGCATGGGCTTTGTGATAATGATAAAACAAAGATGTGTTTTAACTGGGAAGATGACAGGTTGAGAAACAATTATCTATTAGGCATTGAAGAGAGAAATGAGCTAGTACTTCAAAGGGGGAGCTAGTACTTCAAAGGGGGAGCTAGTACTTCAAAGGGGGAGCAGGCTTTTTTGTTTGTTTAGGGTAGAGAAGGCATGTTACTACATTGAAAGGAAGAGATCAGTGGAGAATAAGATTGGGGATGATGTGAGAGAAAGGGAGGAGGAATTGATGGAGTGTGGTCCTGGAGGCTGGGGATGTGATTAAATTTAACCTTGTGAGTATTTATTTAATACTTTTCATGTTCCAGGCATTATGCTAAGTGCTAGAAATTCCAGGTGAATACTTAAATATTTAGCGGCTCCAGTACTTAAAGAGTCCACATTTTAGTAGATAAGTAGTCACAATACAATGTGATAATTATAATGTTGAAGTATGTGTGAGGTTCAAAGGTAACATAGAGAAATGAGTGATCAGGATGCACTGGAGAAAACTTTTCAGAGAAGATGATTTTTGAGTTCAAGGTTTGAAGGATGAGTTGGAATTTGCTAGGCAAATGAAATGGGGAAGATATTCTAGACAGCAGAACATGTGCAAAGACATGGTAGATGGCATGAGAGCATGGTTAGAAGTGTTTGGTATTGGATAGCATAAAAAGAAGGAACGAAAAGGATGGGGAGGGATGGCTAGAGGTTTGGCTATACAGTTAGCTGAGGAAATTATTTGTGTCTTAGAAAAATAACTTTCATTGTAATAAAAAATGATTGTAGCAAGAAGGTTGGGTGTAAAGAGACAAATGAGACAATCTTAATAATAGAAGTAAGAGCTACTCTTTTTTAAGTATTTACCAAATGCTAGACACTGAGCATTTTCCTTAATACCATACCACTGAAGATAGGTATTATCTCTAATTTACAAGTGGAAAATGAGACAACCAATAAATGACAACTGGGACTCAAATATAGTTATATTTTATTCCAGAGTCAGTGCTTTAACTCTGCTCTCTGGCCTCTGAGAAAGAAGTCTTGAACTAAGGCAGTTAGTTGAAAGATGGAGAAATGAATTTAAGGAATATTGAGGAAGTAAAATCACTTGAATGCAGCCATAGACTTGGGTTCAAATCTTAGTTCTTTCACCTGTTGGTTGCCTGATCTTGGAGAAGGTTCTTAATCTTCATGAACCTTGTGTACCTCTTCTACAAAGTATGAATATTAATATGTACTTTAACAGAGTTGTTGTGAGGATTGAGATAATATGTATGGATTGTGCTTTATTTTTAGTAATGTAGGAATATATTCAGCACATTAGTGGTTCATAACTGTTTTCTTATTTGATCCTGAAATCAGATCATTTAACTCCAAAATATTTACCGAGTGTCTGCTGTGCAGCAAAAATAGGTCTGGCTGGTGATCATATCTTTAGGTCTGGTCTTTAGGGTGACCAAGAATAATACATGGTATGTACCTGTGATATTGTGATTCATAATAAGACATACATATTTGGTCTTCATCTGTGGTTTTGGCACAGAGCTCCTAAAACTGCTGGAATTTTCTAAGTGAGATGATAAAGTTGTTTTTTGTTATGTTAATGAGGTGGCTTTGGGTCCCCCACTTAAGGATGGAGGCTGGTTGCTAGACAAACCAACCTTATGCTTAGAGGGTGGGAACTTTCAATCCCACCCCCTGATTTCTGGGGAGGGGAGGGGAAGGGTTAGAGATTGAATCATTGCCTATGGCCAGTGATTTAATTAGTTATGCTTATATAATGAAGCCTCTATTAAAACCCAAAAGGACTGGATTTGGAGGGTTTCTGGGTTGGTGAACACGTGGAGATGCGGGTAGAGTGGCATGCCTGGAGAGGGCATGGAAGCTCTGCTCTCCTTTCCCCACATCTTGCTCTATGCATCTCTTCCATCTGGCTGTTCCCAACTTACATCCTTTTATAATAAACCAGTAATCTAGTTAAGAAAAATGTTTCTCTGAGTTCTGTGAGCCACTCTAGCAAATTGACCGAACCTAAAGAGGAGATTGTGGGTACCTCTGATCTATAGCCTGTCAGTCAGAAGTACGTGTGATAACCTGGATTTGCCATTGACACCCTGAGTTGAAGGGGGCGACCTGCAACCTGTAGGCAGTGGGTCTTGACAGTGGTGTCTGAAGTGGGGGTGGGGTATGGAATGCAGTCTTGTAGGACTGAACCCATAACTTATAGGATCTAATGCTATCTCCAGGTGGATAGTGTCAGAATTTAGTTGAGATATAGGATACCCAGGTGGTGTCCAGAGAATTGCTTGCTGGATGTGTGTGGGAACCCCCCCCCCGAAATGTTGTAATTGGGTCTTAGAATCACACTTTTACTTCCCTAGAGAAGTTCACAGTCTAGTGGGTAGGGCAGACATGTAGATATATATTACATTAAAATACAGTGTGGTATAAACAAAGTAGACTGGGAGCACAAGGGACTTCTAATTCAGATGAGAAAGGCTTAGAATGCAGTAAGTTCCCTACATACGAACCTTCAAGTTGCGAACTTTCAAAGATGCGGACGTGTGTTCGCCTGTCCAATCACGTAAATTAGTTCACGTGACTGGCGTACCTTGTCACGCGTGTGCATCCTCTACAAGTGGCTGTGCTTTTGTGTACTTTACTGTACAGTAGTGTATAGAGTGCAGTAGCGCAGTATCTTTATTTCAAGCCCAGGATGTCCAGAAGCAAGTGTAAAAGCAGCAGTGACATAGCTGGTACTGCTAAGAAGTGCCAGGAATTGGAGGCCCAGAGAAAGGACGAAGAGAGACAAGAGGAAGAAGAAGTAACTGAAGAACCGTAGAGATTCACGACGCAGGAAATGGCAAGGGGATTTTCTTTATTTGAGGAGGCAGTTAGTTTTGAGGCACAGGACCCGAACGTAGAATGGTACACGAAGGTTGCAACAGCCGTTCAGAATGCAATTCAGTGCTACCGTGTCATCTATGATGAGAAAAAAAGAGCTACTGCCCAGACATCACTGGATTGTTTCTTCAAGAGGGTAGGTAGAATTGAATCCAGCAAGGAACCAGAACCTGTGCCGTCAACGTAAGGGCTGAGTGAAATTGCAGCTTGCCCTCTGTCTCCTATCACTGACGATCCTTCAGCTCTACCATCTCCCACCTCTTCTCCCTCCTCCAGTCAGTAACTCTTCTTGCCTGTTCACTCGATGGCAGCCCCTGGATGCCGGCTGTTGTGCTGCACTACTGTACTTTTCAGGGTGCTGGACTGTAAGATTAAAAGTGTTTTCTTTATTTTTTGTGTTCGTTTGCTTTTTATGTATTATTTGTGTGAAAAGTATTATACCTATTACAGTACAGTACTATATAGCCGATTGTGTTAGTTGGGTACCTAGGCTAACTTTGTTGGACTTAACGAACATGCTCTTGGAATGGAACTCATTAGTGTGTAGGGGATTTGCTGTATAACATTAAAGTTTGTTCTAAAAGGGAGGGAAGAATTTTACTAGGCAGAAAAGGAGGTGAGGAGAGTACTCCAGTAAGAAGAAATAGCACGACCAAGGGATGAGAGTTCTTTGAGGTTTGGTGAGGATGTAGGTGTGACTGGAATACAGGGTGCATGGTAAGTGGAACAGTAAGAGATGGGGTGGCAGAAATAAATTTGAGGCAGACTGTGAGCCGAAGTAACGTGTGAGGGATTTATCTTTTGGGCAATAGAGGTTTTTAAGCCGGGAATTCACATAATCAGATTTGTTTTTTAAGAAGACAGCTTTAGAGGCAGCATGGTGTTTGGAGTAGAACGTGTAGAGACTGATGGTAGCATCTATGTGCAGTGGCCTCATGTGTGTTTATAATGCTTATTTGAAGTTGTTATGCATAGCTGGTTTCAGTGGTCTTGGAAAGGGATGATGAGGGCCTGGACTAAGTGACTAAATTTGAGAGCCATATTAGGTAAAAATGTGACTAAATTTGAGAGCCACATTAGGTAAAAATCAGCAAAATTTAATGACTAATTGTATGCAAGGATGAATAAGAAGGAAGAGTTTGAGAATGAGTCTGGTTTCTAAGTTTAGAGATACTGAGACTGAAAACTGAGAGGTAGGGCAGATTCAGTGGGGGAAGGTAATGAATTCTCTTTTGGTTATGTTAAGATTTGGGTGCATTTTAGTCATATAAAAAAGCAGGAATTTTGGGAGATGCACTTTGGCTGGGGGCACAGGAACACATAAATCCATCTTCAGCTGGTCACAGAGAACACTTTGTTATTAGAGTTAGTTTCTAGCTTCATACTCCAAATGCAGCCTGGTGGTGACCTTGGCAGGGCCAAGAGCAGGACTTCTTTTTCTTGGCTAGAATCAAAGTAGGCAGATTGTATTTTGTCCAATTTCTCTTTAAGCTCATGCCTAACCTCAGAGCTAGAACAAAGCAAGTGCAAGAGATGAACCAGAAATCATTTGTGCCAATTCCTAGAGCCAATTTTATGTAGGTGGTCCATTCTGAGCCTTTCTAGTATTGAGGCACTTCCCAAGTGGGAGGGTTCCTATTACTCCACATTCTTCACAGCATTTGGTAGTGTTAAACTTCTGAATTTTTGCCAGGCTGGAGTGTGTGAAATGATATTTTATTGTGATTTTAATTTTAATTTCCTTCATTGCTGAATTCATTTATTTATTTTGAATTTCATTTCTAAAAGATTGAGCATACTTTTGTGTTTATTAGTCATTTGTATTTCCTTCTCTGTGATATTTGCTTATGTCATTTGTACATTTATATAATTTTTTTTCTTATGTATTCTATATTTTGGCTTTTGTTTTTTTCCTATGTGTTCTGTATTCTGGAAGCTAACCTTTGTACAAGTTGCAGATATCTTCTCCCAGGTAATGGCTTATCTTTTCACACTTTACAGTGTCTTTTGGTGAACAAGAATTTTTGACTTTAAAATAATGAAATTTACCAATCTTTTTCCTTTACGATTTGTGCTTTTGTATCTTTAAGAAATCCTTCCCTACTTCTGGGTCACAAAGATATTTTTCTAAAATTTTCTTCTAAAAATTGTAAGATTTGGGAATTCCCTGGCGGTCCAGTGGTTAGGACTCTGTGCTTTCAATGCTGAGGGCGTGGGTTCAATCCCTGGTCAGGGAACTAAGATCCTGCAAGCCACGTTGCGTGGCCCACAAAAAAAAAAAAAAAAAAATTGTAAGATTTGTCCTTCCTGTTTAAGTCTTTATCTCCTTAGAACTGAACTTTATGTATAACATGTGAGTTAGGGAGCCATTAAAAATTTTTTTTTTTCACATGGATAAAAACAGTTGTTTCAGCTCATTTATTGAATAGTCCATCCTTTCCCATAAATCTGCACTACCAGCTCTGTCTATATCAGGTTTTCATACACACAAGGGTCTGTTTCTGGCTCTCCATTCTGATCCATTGTTTCATCACTGCCATGTCTTATTACTATAATTTTACCTTGTCTTGATATGTTGTGAGGCAAGTTCTCCCACCTGATAGTTCCACTTCACTGGTGCCTGAGCTATTCTGGGCTTTTCTCTTTCATATTGTAGTAGGAAGAATTTCTTAAATGGTCCCCCAAAGATGTCCTGCCTTAATCCCCAGAACCTGTGAAAATGATGAGATCTATTTGGGAGTGATTATGTTATGTCATATGACATAACTGACTTTAAGATAGAGAGATTGCATTGGATTATCCAGGTTTGCCCACTGTAATCACATGAGACCTTAAAAGCAGAGAACTTGCTCCAGTTGACAGTAGAAGGGAACCCTGGAGAGATTCAGATCATAAGGACTCAGCACTTTTGCTGGTTTGACAATGGAGGGGGCCATGTGAGAAGGAATAGGAGTGGCCTCTAGTTGCAGAGAGTAGCCCCCAGCAAGATACAGCGACCTCAGACCTGCAGCCAATCGCCTGAATGAACTTGGAACTGAATTCTTTCCCCAGGCCTCCAGGTAAGCGTCTAGACTGGCTGACACCTTATTTTGGCCTTGTGAGCCCTGAACAGAGAACCAAGTTATGCCCACCCAGACTTCTGACCTGTAGAACTATTAGATTACAAAAGAATATTGGTTTAAAATGCTAATTTTGTAATAATTGTTATGCAGCAATAGAAAGCTAGTACACACATGTGTCTTTTTTTGGCTGATGGGATCTTAGTTCCCTGACCAGGGATTGAATGGCAGTGAAAGCGCCGAGTCACAACCACTGGACCATCAGGGAATTCCCCATATATGTCTTTTTTAAAAATCAGATTGTTAAAGTCCTATGAAAAACCCTGTTGGGATTTTGACTGGAATTATATTCTATACTATTGATTAATTTGGGTGGATTTGACAATCATTACCATAGTAGGCAGGGCTTCTGATTCATTAAGATGGTATGCTTCTCCGTTTATTTGTCTTCTTTAATGTCTTTCAACAAAATTTTATATTTTCTACATGAAAGTCTTATACATCCTTTCTCAGATGTATTCCTAGGTGTCTTAAATATCTTTTCTTCCTCACCATTGTAGATGGTATCTTTTAAAAAATTGCTTTTCTAAATGCTTTTTCCAGGGGTATAAAAATGTGGTTTATTTTTTAATATTTGGTAACTTTCCTAAACTTGTAATTCTAATAATTTCTCTGAAGTATTTTTTGGATCTTCTGTGTAAAATAAAGTGATCTATGAATAATGACAGTATTATTTCTTCTTTTCTACTTCCTACCCTTTTTATTTCCTTTTTCTTGTCTTCTTAATTCTAGGACCTTATTACAGTGTTGAATAGAAGTAGTGATTCTGGCTTCTTTCTCTTGTTCCTAATTTTAATAGATGCTTTTAATTTACCATTGAGTATGTTTTTGTTCTTTCTAGCATTGCACCAACCTTGCATTCCTAGAATAACTCTATTTGTGTTATATTATCTTTTTTTAAAAATATATTGATAGATTTGGCTTATTAATTTTTTATTTATGATTTTAGCATCCATGCTTACAAATAAAATTGGCCTGCATTTTACTTCCTTGAAATGCCTTTGTCAGATTTGTTATCAAGGATGTGCTAGCCACATAAAATGAATTAGGGAGTATACCCTCTTTCCTAAAATCTGGAATAGTACTCAAGACTGGAATTGTTTTTGGTTTGAAATATATATTCTCCAGTTTAATAGTCTGCATATATCCATTTACTTCATATCAGTTGTTTTGATTCAAATTTTTTATATTCTTACTGATTTTTGCCCAGTTGATCTACCAGTTATTGAGAGAGCTGCAGTTTCTTTTTGTAGTTCTGTCAATTTTTGTTTGAATATTTTGAATCTATATTATTAGGTGATTTAGAATATTTTTCCTTGTGACTTGAATTTCATGACATCATTGTCATGTCCCTGTTTATTTACAGTAATGCTTTTGTCTTAAAGTCTATTTCCTGTAAAATTAATATAGCTTTACTAGTTTTCTTTAGGTTAATTTTTGCTTGGTATATCTTCTTCTATTCTCTTACCCTCTACCTCTGAATCCCTGTGATTTAAATATGTCTAACCAATTCCCCTCCCTAATTCCATTTTCTCTCCCCTACTGATTTGGAAGCTATACTTTATTTTGTTCTTTCAGGGCTTACTCTGGAGATTTTCACATACATATTTAACTTAACAAAACCTAAAATTCATATTTATATCCTCTTTTTGAACAACACTAGGACCTTATAATGTTTTAACTCTAGTTACAAATCTTCACCTCCTGCCTCAAATTAAAACAGTATTATTGCCTAGGATTTCAGTTCTTTCATGATTTTAGATGTTAGTCACTGTTATTTTATACAATTTATAGTTACCCAGTTTTACCCTCATTTTCTTTTTACCCTTCCTTCTTACATAGTACATCTTCCTTTGAGATCATTTTCTTTCTTCCTGGGAGGTATTTTTTGGGAGGTATTTTTTTTTCTAGTGAGAGTCTGTTACTGGCAAACTCCATTTTTGTCTGAAAATACCTTTATTTTGCTCTTTGTTGTAAAGTTTTTCTGGGTATGGAATTCTGTATTGACAGTTATTTTCTGTTAATACTTTGAAAATCTTCTCTCATTGTTTTTTAGTTTCTGTTGCTTATGTTCAGACATCAGCTGTCATTTTAATTGTTATTCCTTAGTAGGTGATTTGTCTTTTCTCTCTTGCTGCAATTTCACACACAAAATTTCTAATTTTGACAGATATATTATTTTCTTTGCACTCTTTATCTCAAGAGAAAGTTAAATTAATATCAGGGTATAGGGTTAAATAATTTTAAAAAATCACACCATTTCAGTATTACTAGTGTACATAATCAAATGCTTAATGGGAATCAAGTAGAGGACAGCATGCATATATAATACTTTTCTATCCCTGTGGCTTACATACATTACTTATTCTAACATTTCTCTCCTGAAGTCTGAGTTTACTCAGTTACTTCCCTCATCTGAAAACAGGACTCCTGTTACTTATTTTATTTATTTATCTATTTATTTATTTATTTATTTTTGGCTGTGTTGGGTCTTCCTTGCTGCTGCGGGCTTTCTGTAGTTGCTGCGAGCGGGGTCTACTCTTCGTTGTGGTGCACGGGCTTCTCCTTGCGGTGGCTTCTCTTGTTGCAGAGCGTGGGCTCTAGGTGCACGGGCTTCAGTAGTTGTGACATGCAGGCTCAGTAGTTGTGGCTCATGGACTCTAGAGCGCAGGCTCAGTAGTTGTGGCACACGGGCTTAGTTGCTCTGTGGCATGTGAGATCTTCCCGGAGCAGGGCTCAAACCTGTGTCCCCTGCATTGGCAGGCGGATTCGTAACCACTGCGCCACCAGGAAAGTCCTGTTACTTATTTTAGACCTTACTCTTAAGAGTATAGAGTTTACTTAAAAAACTAAAAATAGAGTTACTGTATGATCCAGTGATCCCAATCCTGGGCATATATCTGGCGAAAACTATAATTTGAAAAGATACATGCACCCCAGTGTTCATTGCAGTAGTATATACAATGGAAGGAACCTAAATGTCCATTGACAGATGAATGGTTAAAGAATATGTACAATAGACTATTACTCAGTCATAAAAAAGAATGAAATAATGCTGTTTGCAGCAATATGGATGGACCTAGAGATTATCGTACTAAGTGAAGTAAGCCTGACAGACAAATATCATGATATTGCTTGTATATGGAATCTAAGAAAAATGATACAAATGAACTTACTTATAAAACAGAAATAGACTCACAGACATAGAAAACAAATATATGGTTACCAAAGGGGAAAGGGAGAGGAGGGATAAATTAGGAGTTTGGGATTAACATACACACTACTATATATATATAAAATAGATAACCAACAAGGACCTACTGTATAGCACAGGAACCTATACTAAATATCTTGTAATAATCTGTAAGGGAAAAGAATTTTTAAAAGCATAGATATATATGTATGTATAAGTGAATGACTTTGCTGTATACCTGAAACTAACACCTCATTGTAGATCAACTATACTTCAAAAACAAAAAAGTTAAACCTTACTCTTAAATTGTCTTCTAAGAAAGTCAACAGAACAAGAGTATTTTTGGATCACTATGTAAGAGGAGTATTGTTACTGCATATTAAAATATTTGTAGCATCTTTTGTAGGTGGTTGTTATATATTTTTGTCATTTTTCAGATAAGAAAAATAAAAATGCTAAATACTAAGAAAAATGGTAATTCTGTCAGAGTTCTCAACTCCATCGTAAACAGTGTGACATTTAGTGTTCACGTGTGACGAACTTCTATATCAGAGGAGGCTGGGAGGATTACTGAATGAGTGTAACATCTGTGACTCCGTTGAGATTTTTTTCCCTCTATTAATTAAAATACTTATTTTGGTTATAATTTGCTTTTAACATGCTTATTTTAGTTTGCTTTCTGTTTTTCTTGTTTTAAGATTGTAATTAGGAAGCACTGGAGTGAGGAAGCTCAGGTGAGCTTGGTTAGTATTAGTCCGTTATTTCTTCTTTTGAAATGCACATACTGTATAGTTTCTCAGCTTACCCATTGTTATTTGTAATGTTTCTTCTCACTCACTAAGAATATATAAAAGGGGGATTATTATGGAAAATTTTAACCAAATTCTCTTCCCTTAGAATGTTTAAAGTTTCAATGTAAAGGCAATTAGTATGTATTGTTATCAAAGAAACTACTTGTTTTTTAAATTCTAACATAATTCTGAATAGTTCAGCAATTAATAAAATGAACATTTAAGTGGTGCTTAAGCCCATTTTCCTAAGAATGAGACAAAATTGAAGCTTTGTAAATGTACATTAATACGTTTTCTTTATGTAATTCTGAATCTCATGTAAATGAATTTGTAGAATTAATCACAGTAGAAGGAATCCATTTTGCCCTTCCCAAGTGAAGCTCCCATAGGTACAGTTGGGTTGCTCTTCTGGGTTGCTTTAAGGGCACTTTAGCAGTTTTAAAAACTTAAGTACTAATTTCATAGCCAGTGTCAGCTGAATTTATTGAAGTAGGTCAGACTGGATAGAAACTTGTTTCTCAACCCTGAAGAGAGTCATTATCCACTCTTCTCTTTGTTAGAGAATGGTAATAAATTCTTCCACACTGACCCCAAGTCTAGAGCAATTTCAGAAAATCTAGATAGTTGGATTTTTTCAGGTGTAGGAAACTACTTAAGATCCTCTATGACTTAAGTAGTTTCCTATGCCCACTGTATAGGTATTATCCCAGTGGGCAAAAAACAAGCAAACAAAAGCAAAAGAAAAAAAAAATCAATTCCTTTCTCCCTGTAGATAGCAGCTGTATCACCAAAAAGAGAAACTACCCCCACAGCACACACACATCTGTAAAGTGCGTGTGTAAAGATGCAGTTAATTCAGTGGGAAATTATTTTCCTTCTTTAAAAAAATTGTAAGTTAATCCCCCCCTCCTGTTCAGTTAACTGAGCAAGTTTTAACTGAAAGTATGTACTATATGCCCAGCAATATGTTTCCTGTGAACTCTGGAAAAATCACATTCTATGTCCACCGGAATTAAAATTCTTATTCTTATTAGAAAATAGTATAATCATGTGACAAAATATATGATACTGAAAATATAAGTATTATGAGAAGTCAATATATATTTTTCCTTTTTAAAATCTACTTGACTTACCTATTTTGATTTCTGCATTTTTTCACATGCTGTTTATTAAACAGAAGGAGGAGATATAGCTCTGAGATACTGTGGTAATGGGTTTTCAATTCACTAAACAATTGATATATTTCAAGTTTGGTATTTATTTTTTGTTATGGCTATTGTCTTCTATTTCCTATTCAAATCATGGCTCTACTGTTTACTCTCTGACAAGGACGCAGGTATTGAGATTTAACGCCGGTAGGTTTGAATGTTACTAGCTGTGTCTTATTGGCTGTGTGACACTGGGCAAGTTATTTTAAAATTTCAGGGTCTCAGTCTCCTCATCAGTAAAATGCTGGTAAAATCAGAGGTTGCAGATCAAATGAGTTACATCTAAAGCTCTTGGCATTTTATTTTGCTCTTAAGTACTTAATAAAGTTTTCACTACTGCAGTTGCTAATAATTCATTTTCCGTAATTGCTCTGACAATCCCTAGCCTAATATGAAGAAAATAAGTATTTCAACACTTGCTTGTTAGACTTACTGTAATGAATAATAAAATAATATATATAAGTATGATGTCTATAGTTTGCCCTTAATAAATATTAGTTCTAAGAAGTCAATAATTAATGATCAGTATGTTTTTAATTTATAAGGGAAGGTTTTGCGGAGAATTTGGCAGTTGGGATAGTTCTTAAAGGTTGGATACGAGTTGATAAAAGAGGTGTATGAATAGGGAGAGGAAGTAAGCAGCATGAGCAGAGGCTTGGAATTTCAAAATGCCAGATAGTAACTTAAAGATGTTTTGAGACAAGAACCAGTATATGGGCATTGTGTTAAAGTAGCCTTCACATAATTAATTGGTCTGCCATCACAAACTGCTTAGCGTTGCACATTCAGTAAGTGGAAAATCAGGGACTCAAAAATTCAAATCTTTTTGAACTTAAAATCCTTGCTATATCATACTGATAATATTGACATCCTTCCTACATCATCATTCACTGAGAATCTGCTAGGTGCAGTTACATCCTGAGAATGCAAAAATGAATAAGATATGGTACTTTCTAAGAGAGAGACAGGGGTAGGTTTGTGTGTGTGTATACATGTGCCTGTGCTGTGGGTAATGTTTTGCAGCAGTCACTCAATGTGTATATGCTTTGGAGATGTTAATCTGCTTTTCCCATGATTATCTCATACTTGGGAGTATCTCCTCGGGTGGAGATGCTAGCATTTAAAGATTAGTGGTATAATACAGCTGTTAAATGCAAAAAATCTACTTAATGTAGTGTTCTAACGCTGGAGAACGTCTGGGTTAGAGTTCGGTGATTGATAACGTATCATTCACCAATGTGGCACACCTTCCCAATGGATTAATGAATATATTTGACTATATGTGATTTTCACTTGCTGATTAAGAAACCTGTGTCTGTACTCTACCTATTTGGGCCTTCTCACAGTTTTGTAGTCAACTGCTAGCTAAATAGTGGTGGTTTACTATTTACTAAATGGAATTACCTTTATATCATTTAAAATGATTTAAGGTTAACAACCTACCTTAACCAAGTTGTGAGGCAATACACAGTAGGAGCCCAGAACATGGATTATGGAGCCAGTCTGCCTGGGTTCCAGTCCAGACTCTGCTATTCATTACCTGGGTGACCATTGCCTCTGTTTTGCTAGCTGTAAAGTGTGGATGATAATAATAACTGCGCCATTGTTGTATTTGGTATGTAGTAGACACTGTCAATTGTTAGTTATTAAAGATCCATTATCCCTTATTTGCAATTTTGAAGTAAAAAAAAAACTATAAAGTGGCAGTTTTTGTTTGATTTTTTTTTTTTTTTTTTTTTGGCGGTACGCGGGCCTCTCACTGTTGTGGCCTCTCCCGTTGCGGAGCACAGGCTCCGGACGCGCAGACTCAGCGGCCATGGCTCACGGTCCCAGCCGCTCCGCGGCATGTGGGATCTTCCAAGATCGGGGCACGAACCTGTGTCCCCTGCATCGGCAGGCGGACTCTCAACCACTGCGCCACCAGGGAAGCCCGTGGCAGTTTTTATATAACTCATTTGACATCAAAGCCTGACCTAACCAATGTCTTTGCAATATATAGTCCGTTTTTGGTTCTGTACTTGACCTTAAGTTATTTATATTTAGCTTGTAAAAGTCCTTGGTAAAATATAAACGTTTGTTATTATTGTTTTATGATACTTATTGGACAGTATAGTTGACAGTCTTTCTCATGAAGTAAAAATAAACTTGGATATTTTATGATTAGTATTATCAACTAATTAATTAAAAACTAATTAAGGGACTTCCCTGGTGGTCCAGTGGTTAAGACTCCGTGCTTCCATGCAGGGGGTGCAGGTCTGATCCCTGGTTGGGGAACTAAGATCCCACATGCCGTGCGGCATGGCCAAAAAAAAAAAAAAAAAAGAAAGAAACTAATGTTAATAACTAATTAATGTTGACAATATTTATTGAATGTTTATGTGTGCCAGGTACTATACAGGTTATCTTATGTTCATTATTTTCTTTATTCCAACAGTCCTTTAGGTGACAGTATTGATTCTGTTTTTAATGTACTGAGGCTTAGGGAGGTTAAGTCATTTGCTCGGGGTTACACAGTCACTCAGTGTGCTAGCAGTGCTAGGATTCAGACCTCATCTCTCTGACTTTTTAGGTAACTTCTGTGTTCTTTTCCTCCACCTATACTCTCTCTATAATTTAGAAAATTTTCATAAGGATTTTATTCACTGATATACTAAAGTGTATTTTTATTTTGCTTTTTTTACCTTTCATCTTAGGTGCTGGAAAGCCCCCTATGTTTGGTGATTATGAAGCTCAGAGACACTGGCAAGAGATTACTATTAATTTACCGATCAAACAATGGTATGGATAATTTTAACTTGATTTTATTGTTTATTGGTCAGTTAATGTAGATTATTTGAAGATACTTAAAAGGAAAATATGCTATTTCTTCATCTTCAGAATCCTCATCTTCCTGTATACTGATGTCACATATATTACCCTGCATATTGTCGGTTCATTTTGAAATTTCATCCTCCTGAAAGTTACCCATATATTTAGTTACCAGCTGGAATCTGGTGCTGAACTAGAACTTTGAGGATAGGACACTGTATGCCGTGGAAGCTCCTCAGGACATAAACTGTGGAAGTTTATGGACTAAGAGTATTTCTTCTGGAGGTTTCGCAAAGCTTCCTCCTGTAAGGAACATATGAGATGAAAAAAAGCAGTAGCTTAGTGGTAAAGAGTGTAGGGCTAGAGTCAGACTGCCAGACTTCAGATCAAGGCTTGTACCCTTTACTAGCCGTGTGAACTTTTGCAAGTTATTTAACTATCTCTGCCACAGTTTTATCACTCATAGAATGGAAATAATAGAATACATATTTCACTGGGTTATTGTGAGGATTGAATAAAATGATTCATTTAAAGCACTTTAGACCAGTGCCTGAAGTGTAATGAGTTCTCAATAAATGTTAGCTGCAGTTATATCTCACAGAAATCCATGCACTGTCATTTTTGTTGAACACATTCTGATAACAATTGATGACAGTATTTTTTTACTTATTAGGTGCCTGGTAGATTATTGATTAAACCTGGCTGTGCAAACTGTTTATATTGTTCTGTTGATTGCTTTGGTCACTGCTTTTTTTTTTTTTTTTTGCGGCACGCGGGCCTCTCACCGCCGTGGCCTCTCCCACCATGGAGCACAGGCTCTGGACGCACAGGCCCAGCGGCCATGGCTCACGGGCCCAGCCGCTCTGCGGCATGCGGGACCCCCCCCGGACCGGGGCACGAACCCGCGTCCCCTGCGTCGGCAAGCGGACTGTCAACCACTGCGCCACCAGGGAAGCCCTGGTCACTGCTTTTATATAACTCCTTTCTGAGAGAGTTACATACAAGAACTTCATATTAAACTCTCTATTAATAGGTTGGCTGTACCCTAGTCCAAGTTTGGAGTATTTAAAATAGAGGTCAGCTGAATATTTGATACTATTCTTTTTTTTAATAGGTGTGTGCATGTTTGTTTATTTATTTACTTGACCTCACTGCGCAGCTTGTTGGTCTTAGTTCCCTGACCCGGTACTGAACCTAGGCCATGGCAGTGAAAGTGCCGAGTTCTAATGTTTAAATGGTGTGATTTCTTTTTTTCCCCCTAGTTTGAAGTTCATTGCTGTATGATTCATAATGACTATCATTGAAAAAGATATATCTCAATGGCACAGTTTATAAAACAGAAAATATATCCTTGGGACAGGTTCACTGTTATCAACAGTGGATATAAATCTGTATTGGAAATAACATTTCTAATATTCTGAATTTTTTGGCTAATTTTGTCAAATTTGATTTGTTTGCCATTATTGTTACCTAGCAATGTGGCTGAGGAATGGTTTCTCATTTAACTTCAGTTTTCCAAGAGTGGGGACTTCCCTGGTGGTCCACTGGTTAAGACTCCGTGCTCCCAATGCAGGGGGCCCCTGGTTCAATCCCTGGTCAGGGAACTAGATCCCACATGATGCAACTAAGAGCCCACATGCCACAACTAAAAATCCTGCATGCCGCAACTAAAGATACCGCATACGGCAACTTAAAATGCCGCGCAGCCAAATAAATAAATATTAAAAATTTTTTTTTCCAAGAGTGAAATCTTTCTGTCTTTATCTAGAAAGTTAGCCATAGTGTACTCAAAACTTTCAAGTGACAAAGTTGTCTAAAATGTGAAATCAGGATCTATGAGGTAAACTTTTAAAATGTCAGTTTTGGGACTTAACTGGGGGCACAGTGGTTAAGAATCTGCCTGCCAACGCAGGGAACACAGGTTCGAGCCCTGGTCCGGGAAGATCCCACATGCTGCAGAGCAGCTAAGCCCATGCACCACAACTATTGAGCCTGCACTCTAGAGCCTGAGAGCCACAACTACTGAGCCCGTCTGCCACAACTACTGAAGCCCACGTGCCTAGAGACTGTGCTCCACAACAAGAGAAGCCACCGTAGTGAGAAGCCTGTGCACTGCAACGAAGACCCAATGCACCAAAAATAAATAAATAAATAAATTTGTTAAAAAAAGTCAGTTTTATAATTCTGAATTTAAACATTTATTCCATGTCAATACACATAATTATAAGTAATAGAGGAAAACTGAACTTTTTTTCTTTAATTTTATAATGACAATTCCTTATGTGTGAAGTCAGGAGTACTTTTGGCATCAAGTAGTAGAAAGCCTAAGTAATAGTAGTTTAAGCAATAAAATAATTAACTCAGTAAGTATGTCTTTGCAGGGCTGGTAAACTGGCTCAGTGATAGCAATCAAGGGACTTCCCTGGTGGTCCAGCGGTCAAGACTCCGCACTCCCAATGCAGGGGG
The DNA here is from genome assembly GCF_005190385.1 of Monodon monoceros. Taxonomy (NCBI): domain Eukaryota; kingdom Metazoa; phylum Chordata; class Mammalia; order Artiodactyla; family Monodontidae; genus Monodon; species Monodon monoceros. The sequence continues at coordinate 127,141,177 of NW_021703774.1, read as the reverse complement.
CCTGGGTTCGATACCTGATCAGGGAACTAGAGACCACATGCCTCAACGAAGATCCTGCGTGCTGCAACTAAGACTCAGCACAGCCAAATAAATAAATAAATATTTAAAAAATAATAGCAATCAAGGACTCAGCCTTTTCCATTTTTCTTCTCGTTCATTCATTCTTCTTGGCATGTTGGCTTTTCAGCCTGAGGCTTTTCACCCCATGATCAATAGATGACTGCCAGGGCTACCGGCACTGTGACTTTGTACAACCATATTCAAGGCAGGAATAATAGGAATACCTTATTATTTTTATTTTTATTTTTTTTGCAGTACGTGGGCCTCTTACTGTTGTGGCCTCTCCCATTGCGGAGCACAGGCTCCGGACGCGCAGGCTCAGCGGCCGTGGCTCACAGGCCCAGCCGCTCCGCGGCATGTGGGATCTTCCCGGACCGGGGCATGAACCCGTGTCCCCTGCATCAGCAGGCGGACTCTCAACCACTGCACCACCAGGGAAGCCCGAGCATGTTGCTTTTTTAAAAAAAATCACAGGTTTATAAGTCAGTAATTGTGGGAATGACTTTATTTCAGCATTGTTTATAATTATGAGAAGCCTGAAACACTCTAAATATCTTTTAGTAGGTGAATGATAAAGTACATTTCTCCTGTATACATGTGTACGTGTTTTTCCTAGGTAGATTCCTAGAAGTGGAATCTCTATAAAGTAGCCAGTTTTAATGGATACCAACACAAGAATATCTCTTTCCATATACCCTTACCAATATTTAATAATAACAACACCAGACTTCTAAAATTTCCATTTCCTTGAGTACTTGTGTTGTTGAGTATCTTTTAATATATTTACTGACCATCATATTTTTTCTCAAATTTGCATATTTATATATTTCCCCCATGTTTCTGATGGATTGCTGATCTTTTTTGTAATGATTTATATGATTTTAAAATAAACAATTACATTAATTTTCTATGCTGTGTTAACAAGTAACAAGTGACCATAAATGGTACTTACATAAACACACATTTATTATTGTAGTTTCTTTAGGTTAGAAGTCTGGGCACAGCTTAGTTCAATATTATGATCAGGGAGGGTCTCCTTCAGGAGGTTGCAGTCCAGTTGTCATCTGAGGCTGCAGCCTTATCAGAGGCTCAACTGGGGAAGGAACTGTTTCCAAGTTCCCTCAAGTTATTGGCAGAATTAATTTCCTTGCATTTACAAGACTAAGGGCTTTGGTTTCTTGTTGGAAGCTACCCTTATTTCCTAGGGTCTACTTGCAGTTTCTTGCCATGTGGCTTCTCCAGTATGCCCACTTACTAAAACATGACAGCTTGATTCTTCCAAGTCAGTGAAAGGGAGTCTCTGTAGCTTAGCCAGCAAGATGGAATCTTACATATACATAAAACATAAGCACAGGCGTGACCATCTTATCAACGTTTGTCGTATTTTGTTTACAAGCAAGTCACAGGTCTTGCCCACACTTGAGGGGAGGGGATTGATTGTACACACTTAAGGCAGGAACACCAGGAGATGGGTTCATGGGGATGACCTTAAAGTCTGTCTGCCACAGTATTCAACAGTATACAATAGTATTCTATATTTTAATCAGTTTTTGGTGTGTGTGTATGTATAAAATAAATATCTTCTTCCCATTCTTGTCTTTGAATTTTTCTTATGGTGTCTTTTGTTAAATAAATTTTTACATTTGATGTACAGAAGCTCTTTGAACTGTTCTTGAAACTTTTAAGTTTGGAACTATTTATTTTTAAATTTTATTATTAATAAAAATTTTTTTTGGCCGTGTTGGGTCTTTGTTGCTGCGCATGGGCTTTCTCTAGTTGTGACGGGCGAGGGCTTCTCTTCATTGCAGTGTGTGGGCTTCTGATTGCAGTGGCTTCTCGTTGCGGAGCACGGTTTCTAGGCGCGCAGGCTTCAGTAGTTGTGGCTCGTGGGCTCTAAAGTGTAGGCTCAGTAGTTGTTGTGCACGGGCTTAGTTGCTCCATGGCATGTGGGATCTTCCTGGACCAGGGCTCGAACCCATGTCCCCTGCATTGGCAGGTGGATTCTTAACCACTGTGCCACCAGGGGAGTCCTGGAACTATTTTAAATTATTTTTTTGTAAAAAGCAAAACTACCCATGATATGTTAGAAAAAATTACATTTTGAAGTTAATGATAACACTCTTGAATATAATTTTGTTCCTTCCCATTTTGACCAGTTAGAGGAGCCTGTTAAGTTACGAACATTAGATCTAGCTTTCTTCCTTAATTCACAGAATTTTGCATGTAATAGGCTCTCATTACATGTTGGTTGAATTGTGTTCAAAGTGTTATTAATAAAAGTATACCTGTTTCATGCAATATTTCTTTCTTTGTAAACCAAATCTTTATGTGGTCTTTGACATTCATTTTTTATTTAAATTGTGATTTCATATTGTTTCTTTAATTTTTTAGACTGTCAGAAGCAAATTCTCTTTTTGTTGCGTATTTTCTTTTGTATAGGTGTTGGTCATTAAGTTTACTAATAGTAGAGTGATAACAAGTTCCAGTTTGCCTGTGAGAATCTTGGTTTGCCTCTATTGTTATGACTTAATTATTTACAGCTTCTTTCTTAAGAGTACCTTGGTTTAGACAATAAATTATTTAGTCACACTACTCAATAACAACTTTTAATTGTGAGTTCACAAAAATTTTTAGAAGAGGGGAGAACTTTAGATGAATTTTTTTTAACCTTGTATAACATTTTTTCATGTTAATTAAGTTAAATGAAGTGAGATGTTAAATATAAGTATTTCTTGAATATTGATTGTTGGAATGGTGCTTTCTTTTTCCTTTTCAGGTATTTTAACGGCAGTGATAACAACTTACAGTATTGGGGATTGGACTATCCACCTCTTACAGCTTATCATAGTCTTTTATGTGCATATGTGTAAGTTTTTCTTCCTTAACATAACTTTAAATATTTATGCCCTAGCAGATGTAGTAAGGAAGAGTTTGTTGAATAGAGAAGAAATCGTTTGTAGCTACTATTGTATTATGGTTTGTAGAGCACCATACCTTAATAATTGGATTGTAGGAAAGTTGATCAGAGTTTGACTATTTTCATAACTTTTTTGGAGGAAAGTCTAGGAAGATACGCAAAAATCTAGCTTTGTTTTGAAGTAGAGATGTTACCAACTATGCATGGATTACTGAGAAATATATCTAATACAGTTAGTTGTGCATAGAAAAGCTTTTTTTCCTGGAATGGCCCAAAGTAAATGAGAAATAAAGGTCTAAATGGTATTCTGACTAACCTGTCAAGTAAGAAACTAGAAGTACCGTAGTGTTTCACTTATGATTTAAGATCGGGATTGGAATTCCTTTTTCTTTTACAGAAATGGAATGGTTTATAGAAGATTAGGTGCTTCTATTTAGTGGAGAACCAGTTCTACTCTGTCCTGGTATTCCATTTCAGACTTGAAGTGTATCAGCAGAAATTTGAGGAACTTCTTCACATTATCTTCTGAACTCATTTTATTTGTTCTATTTCATATTTTGTAAAAATTAGCATCCTGGATTAAAAATAAGTTTCCAAACTTCAGGATAATCAGATATACTTTGCAGTGTTCTGGAGAATGTAATATGATTGAAAACTTAATTTATCTTTAATAATGATGTTCAGTTTTATGCAATGATTTATGATTAATAGCTGTTTATTGTAGCCTATTATGATAACTGAAAAGATTATAAATTATAAAACTATGATCCTCTTGTCAATATTAGTGTATTGCTCTTTACAAAGTATATGTTTAATAAATGAAATGTGACATAAGATTGTTTTCACACTGGAAGAATGATGAAGGTGGGGCTTTTAGTTAACACGCTACATGGGTTTGTTGGAAGATAAGCATGGCAGATTCTGATAGTGTTAGTCAGTTTCACATGGTTAAATACAAAGAGTAAAGTTTAAGCCTTAACTCCATTGCTTTATAGGAGCAATGGCCACTTCTCAAAATAGATTCATATGTCCTCAGATGTCCTTATTGCTAAAAGTAATGGGGAATAAAGTGCATGTACATATGTTTGATTTGCAGGGCAAAGTTTATAAATCCAGACTGGATTGCTCTCCATACATCACGTGGATATGAGAGTCAGGCACATAAGCTCTTCATGCGTGCAACAGGTAAAAGAGCAATAGGCATTGAGTGTAAAATTTGATTAAAATTTTTTTTGAACTGATGACAGGTTCTATTATTATCCTTACTTTTATAGTTGTGTAACTATAAATATGCATATATATGTATAATATGTGAGCAAATGTATATGTAAGCTAAAAAACAAAAGGGTAGAAACTAATAATTCTGGGTGCTTTACATTTACTATTATCTCCCTTAATAATTTGGACACACAAATGAGGTAAATACTGTTGTTATCCTTACTTTAAGCTGAGGAAACTGAGGCCTAGTAAAGTGAGGCTAATATTAATAGCTCACCTGAAGTTGGTTAGCTCTAAATTAAAGTTTTATTTGTTTAGGCTGTTGCTTTAATAAATCCCTTTCACTTTTACAGTGAATTACAGCTGTATGTCATATATTGTATTGCTTTGCAGTGTTGCTAAATTAATCTTTACAACAAATGTTTATTGAGCATTTATTGTGTGCTGTTTAAAAGTTGAAAGTAATAAGCTTAAATTTCTTTAAAAGCTTTACAAGACTTAGGCTTTAATGCTAGCCTGGGTCTTTTCCTTAATTAGTCTAAATCTAGTCAGGGTTTGTTCTCTTTACTATTCATCCAGTCATGGAATATCAGGCCCAAGAGATAACCTCTGTATTGCCTGTCTTTCCCTCTCCCACACCACTCCCTCTTCCCAAATGCTTTAATCCTTTTTGAACCACATACTCACCACATGATATTTAGCTTCTGAGCCAATACCTGTATCTGCAGGGAACTTACAGCCTTTAGAGACTCTATTCTATTTTCAGAGAGCCCCAGTCATTAGAAATTTCCTTCCTTTTTTTTAGAAATTTCCTTCTTATATTGAACCTTCACTAGTCATTTTAGGTTCTGTTTCCTTGCGCTACATAGAACAAGTCCAACCCTTTATATATCTAACACCCTTCAGACATTTGAAGTCATCTCCTCTCGAGGTTGAACATTCGTAAATACTTTAGCTGTTTCTTAGACGACCAGTTTCTTGAATGTGATTATGGTTTTGAGGCCTCTGGTTGTGCTCCTTCAAATATGTTACAGTTTGTCAGTGTCATCTAAAATGTGGCATCTGGAGCTGAAAATAGGATTGCATGCATCTAACACTGACAGTTACTATCATTTATCTTATTGTGCACAAATATATATGTGTGGTACAAGAAAAAAATAGGCTTTTTGGATAGCTATGTTGTACTGTTGAAGAACTTAATATATTAGTTTTTCTTTGTTCTAAAAGGACTGAACATTCAGAATTATGAATTGCTTTATTTTTTTTCCCACTTTTTTTCAGTTTCCTCCTCACCTGGACCTATCAAGCTCTTTGTAGGCATTAATTAGCAAAAATTTATGAATTTTTATAAATATTCACATTAAAAAAGATTCTCCTATGCATCTCCACATTTGAGGTATTGTTCACATCAGAAAATTTGGAGTATACAGATATTGAGGGGAAAATAAAAGTTTCCTTCCCTTGCTTTGAGTATTCTTAATTTTTATGTCCAAGTCAGAGCAAAGAGAGAACTGGTTTTAGATACAGCTAATTGATTTAATATGTGAATTTGTTAGAGAAAATTAAGAGACTCTAGTACTGTATCAGTTGAAATTAGGCACAGGTGAAGGGAATGGAAAGTGCTCAACGTGGAAAGGACTTGTCCAGAGTGGGTAGGAACCTTGTGTTAATAGAATTCCCACTCGGGGTTGGAGGAAGGCTGTTAATAGGTTATAGTAGACCCTGATGGACTCAACACTTAAAATCATTTGCTTGTTTTTTCAGTGTTAATTGCTGATTTGCTGATTTACATACCTGCAGTGGTTTTGTACTGCTGTTGTTTAAAAGAAATCTCAACTAAGAAAAAGGTAAGTTTTGAAGTAACCTGACATTTCATCTCTGAAATGTTTTATTACCTTAACTATTAAGTGTAGAGCTTAAGGAGTCATGCTTTTGGGAATAGATAATAGGGAACAGTATATCTTCTGTCAATTAATTTTCATTTAGAAACATTAACTTATCTTAGAGTAATTATTTTAATGTCCAAATATAGTAATAAGATGCACTGAATTTTAGAAGTTATATACTGCTGAATTGCACAGCATGCTAAATTTATTGCTTAACTGGTAAATCTGAATTTTGAGTTGGCTTGTGAGAATGACAACTGAAAGTCATTTTGAAAAGTTGCGATATATTCTCATATTCACAGTTAACAAATATGCTCTTTTTTTAAAAAAAATCAAATGGTTTGTGTTAGAATTTTATTTATTTATTAATTGGCTGCGTTGGGTCTTTGTTGCTGCGTGCAGGCTTTCTCTAGTTGCGGTGAGCGGGGGCTACTCTTCGTTGCAGTGTGCGGGCTTCTTATTGTGGTGGCTTCACTTTGTTGCAGAGCACGGGCTCTAGGTATGCAGGCTCAGTAGTTGTGGCTCGTGGGCTCTAGGTGTGCAGGCTCAGTATAGTTGTGGCTCATGGGCTCAGTAGTTGTGGCTTGTGGGCTTTAGAGTGTAAGCTCAGGAGTTGTGGCGCACGGGCTTAGTTGCTCTGCAGCATGTGGGATCTTCCTGGACCAGGGCTCAAACCCGTGTCCCCTGCATTGGCAGGCTGATTCTTAAACACTGAGCCACCACGGAAGTCCCATGACTATTCTCTTTGGTCATTTTATATAGATTAATCATTAGATTAATTTTTCTGATTTATATATCTAAAAGTGCTTTCTCAGACAAACACCTTTTAGGGATTTTTTTTCCTTTTTACTGAAGTATACTGTGTCACCTCCATGAAGACTTTAGTGTTTAAAGAGTTGCTTTATAAAAATGGAGTATTTCGATAAATAGAAGGTAAGAGGGGAACATTTGCTACTGTGTTAAATGAAACTACACTTTTACCTGGTTTGATTCAAGTAACAGATTACTTTCTTATTTCACAATAATTTTCTTTACAGATTGCTAATGCATTATGCATATTGCTGTATCCAGGCCTTATTCTTATCGACTATGGACATTTTCAGTATCCTTTACTAATTTAGAAATGAAATCAGATGCATATCATGAAATCTAGGCTCAGTTTGTATAATGTTGTCATCTAGTAATGTCTTATTTACTAGGGTTCTTGCTTATATAAACCGTTTTTTAAATGGTAAAAAAATCTCTTCAGCAAGTGTTTAGTTGAAGGGTAAAGTACAAATTAAAAGTAGCAATGTTTTTTCACAACTATTTGGATTGGGAACAGAATGTTGGTAACTGATTAGCTGTTCTGGAGCTAATTCTGAAAAGGTGAAACATTTTCTATCTTTTGTAAATGTTTTCTGATGCTGACAAAAACAGTCTTCCAGTTTTTGAGTTTTAAAACAAACTGTTTCTCTAACAGAGTGGTAGCTGGGAGCTTTAGGAAACTAAAATTGAATAAATCTATGTGGATTTTATGTGTGTAATTTTTGATACCTAAAATAAGGAACATTCAAATAAACAAATTATAGAGGAAAGTTGATAAAATCTGTACATGGCTCTCCAGTTTGTCTTCTAATGTATTAAATATTACTATTTGTCCCAAAGGAAAATAAATAATCCACACCATGATTGCTTAATTAATATTTTTTCCTTTTGGTGCCAATCTGTTTTAGTTATAAAATTAAAATGTGTATCTGTCAAAGGACTTGCAAAAATATTCAAATAGGTAGTTACTTCCATCATATTTTTTATTCAGTCCTCTTTCCTAATTGAGCCCTTTTTTTGGCATTATAGGATCATGGCTTTTAGATAGTTTGATATCAAGAACACTGATAATAAAGAAAAGAAAAAAGTTGTTTACAAGATTTTTTTTTTTTTTTCGGTACGCGGGCCTCTCACTGTTGTGGCCTCTCCCATTGTGGAGCACAGGCTCCGGACGCGCAGGCTCAGCGGCCATGGCTCACGGGCCCAGCCGCTCCGCGGCATGTGGGATCTTCCCAGACCGGGGCACGAAACCGTGTCCCCTGCATCGGCAGGCAGACTCCCAGCCACTGCGCCACCAGGGAAACCCTACAAGATTTTTTTAATACTATATTTACTTTGAAATATTCTCATACAGAGAAGTACACAAAATGTAAATGAATTGGCTGTTATCCATGTCGAGAAATAGAACATTGCCAGTATCCAAAACCACACCTGTACGCATCCCAAGTAGTTCTCCCTCCTCCTTTCTCAAAGATAGCCACTTAACTGACTGCTAGTGCTATAGTTTGGTTCTCCCCCTTTTTTGAACTTTCTATGAAAAAGAAAACACAGGGCTTCACTGGTGGCGCAGTGGCTGAGAGTCCGCCTGCCGATGCAGGGGACACAGGTCCGTGCCCCGGTCCGGGAAGATCCCACGTGCCGCGGAGCGGCTGGGCCCGTGAGCCATGGCCGCTGAGCCTGCGCGTCCGGAGCCTGTGCTCCGCAACGGGAGAGTCCACAACAGTGAGAGGACCGCGTACTGCAAAAAAAAAAAAAAAAGACAACACAGTAGGTATTCCTTTGTGCTTGGTGTTTTTGGTTCAACATTCTGTTTGTGAGTTATTCGTGTAGTTGTATGTAGCTGTAGTTCGTTCTCTTTCATTGCTTTATAATATTCTATTGCATGAATACACATGATTTTATTAGATAGACATTGGAGTGTTTCCAGGTTTTGGCTATGATGACTATGTTGCTTTGACCTTTCTTGTAAATATCTCTTTGTACACATGTAAATATATTTCTTATGAGTGGAATTGCTGAATTATAGGGTGTGCACTTGCTTAATTTTAGATATTCCCATATGGTTTTTAAGCATGATCTACCAGTTAATACTCCTGTTAGCAATGGTGTAGGAGTCCCAGGTGTTCACCTTCACCAGTTGTCAGTTATTTTCCTTTTAACCATTCTGGTAAATTCGTAGTGGTATCTTCTCCGTGATTTGAATCAAACTCTGGAAGCTTTGGGGATTATGTCATTTTGTAGGGACACCCTTTTTTAACTACTGTTTACTTTACTTTCCTCATTTGTAAAATGGAGATGATATTAACCCTTACTTTTTAAGCTTTTTGAGAATTAAATGAATTCATATTTGTAAAGCATTTAAAGCAGTACTTGGGAGGTACTAAGCACTACATAAGTATTTATTGCTATTACTAACTGTTACTGCTGCTGCTGCTTTTGTTGTTCCTGTTTGTTACTTTTCGGGCTCTGAAATTTTACAATGATTTGTTTGGGCAAAGATATTTTTGACAGTTGTTTTGGACACTATGGGTCATTCATTTTGAAGACTCATGTTCTTCAGTTCTGGGAAATTCTCAAATTATTTTTTTGATAATTCTCTCCCTTCTTTCTTGAGCTTATTAGACAGATATTAGATCTTTCAGCTCCATCTTGAGCATCTCTTTGTCATTTTGTTTTATAGTTTTGAAGATTGTCTTGCTTTATGAGTAACACTTCTATTAAATTTCATTTGTTCTGTTAAGCATTTAATATCTTAAATTTCATTTTACTCGTTTTTTTCCCCGCTGTTCCCTGAATTATTTCCATTCTCCTAGGGGTCAGTCTTTTCTCCTCTTCACTTTGGTCCTTTTTCTGTCATAGGTGTTCCTTATATGTCTATTTGATCCTGGTGTATTTATTCTAAGAATAAGGCAGAAGAGAAAGCTGCATGTGAGCTTTCTATACATTTGGTCCACTATAGGGTACATGGCAGGATTCTGGCCAGTACTCTGGGATCCTTAAATGTCACAATGTGGAGGAATTTGCACTATAGTGTTGACTTCTACACTAGTTGCTCAGATAGTTTATTCCATTTCTTTGGAGAAATATTCCTTCTTTTGTTGCCTGGTAGTAAATGTTTTGGCTGCCGGATAATCTTTGCAAAGGAGTGAGGTGGGATTTGACATCTCCATCTAGGAGTTTTCAGTGCATCCTCTTGTTTTCTCTTCAACATACTCAAGCACTCCAACCTGCTTGTTTCCACAATTCTCTGGGGCTTGCAGGGTGGATTGGCTCCTTGCTAGCCTGAGCTTCCTCCGTGCATTCACTAGGCTTCTTCTAGTTTATTTGTTGCCGCTTCTCTGTCCTCTTTCCATCTTCTAGAAATGTGTTGAAATCTTCATCTCTTGTAATGCGTCTTCCTGTTCCCTTTATGGCTGTGAATTTATACTTTAAAAAATTCCCTATCGTTTTAAGGGGGTCTCAGGAAGGAGAGGAGGTAAACATGAGTACTCAGCTCACCGTTTTCAACTGAAAATCTAGTTGTGATATTGTTTTCATATAAGTGTTATTAGTTTCTAATCAAGCACATATATTAATTTATATTATTGATGCATATTATAGAGGAAAAATAGTGATATCAGTAAGTTTGGTGTTTTTTTTTAACTTTTGGAGCATTGATTTTGGTATGTGTTATAGTAATATTGTGAAATAGCCTAGCAGAAAACAAAGCTATGTGTTAACCATTTAGAGCTCTTTTAAACCTAAACAAATCAATTGCTCTGTTTAGTAGTAGATTTAATATATTTGAAGCCACTACATATAATTTCAAATTTGTTTATCAATTCAATACTTTCAGCTTTTATTTAGAAATCGTTTTCATTATAATGTATCATTACAAAATCACATAAGAAAAATGTTCTATAAAATGCAAAATCTATCTCTTTTAATTACTGAGATAATTCCTTGACACAGAAACATATATAATTCTGTGAGTCTTGGCTTTGCCTTGTGGGGTGTTCTTGGAGTATCTTACGACTGGGACCTGCTGGGGTCCCTGGCGTTTTGCTTAGCTATAAATTATAAGCAGATGGAACTTTACCACTCCTTGCCATTTTTTTGTTTTTTACTTGGCAAGTGTTTTAAGAAAGGCCTCAAAGGAAAAGGGTGAGTGTCTTTTAAACAACAGAATTCAAAAAATTACTTCAGATAATTTATTTGGCATACTTACCTTTGCCTTCTGGTGATTTCTCATTAATGTGTTGGTGGCTATGGAGTAAATGGAAAGAGAGATCAAGTCATGTTCTATATTATTGTATTTTAAATCTTCCTAACTAGAGAAATATTTTGACCGATGTATATTTACTGGAGGTAATGTGAATTGGCTTGTTAGAACATTGCTGTAGGATTTCATCCCTTTAGAGCATATTACATTATATACTTACTAGAAATACATCCCAATTTGATATTTTTCTTCATAGCTGCATAGGAATGGCATCTAAGTTAAATGTTAAGAAGGATGGTGATAGTCTTCTTGTTGGGGAATTGCACATCTTAATAGCTGTGAATTTCTTAACTCTGATTTAAGTAGACTCTCATCTTAAACCCGTATTGGTGGCATAGATTTTTACTATACATTTTTACTATACATTACTATACATTTGCATTTATTATATTTATAGTAATGAGACGCAGATTGATTTCTCAGAATTACTAACCTCTCCCTATCTTACCAGTTCCCTTTGTTTTTGTTCTAGGTTTGTGTTGTTGATTAAACTGGCTTGTACTGTTGTGGCTTCCTTCATTCTCTGCTGGCTGCCATTCTTTACAGAAAGGGAACAAACCCTGCAAGTTCTAAGAAGACTCTTCCCAGTTGATCGTGGATTATTTGAGGCATGTTTAAAAACTTTTCTCTTGCTCCTTTCTGTTACAGTACCTTCCCTGTGACCTTTGGGGATTTCATGTAGAAACATTTCAGCTGCTCTCCTCCTGCAGTCATTCCTTGCCAGTTATTTAATCTGGTACATAAGCTATAGCTCATCTGGCATTTTCCAGTACATTGTACAAATAGGTAATATTTATGTCATCCTGAGATCCATAATTCAGTTATACATTTTTCTAATGAAATAGGGTTCATAATGAAAGACAGCATGAGAAGTTGCAGCTACAAAGGTAACAGCTTTGTGGGGTTTTTTTGGTTTATATTCTTTTTTTAGTCCTAGGAAATTATTTATTAAACTAATAATCATGTTTGCTTCAGAAAGATCTCATAATTCCTTATGAGGTATATAGCTTTCATCCATAGTAATTTTTAATGAGAATCATTCATTTCATTTCATTTAATGCCAGCTTAATCACTCTTGTTAAATTTTTATTGCATGGATAATTTGATTTAGAGTTAGTAATTAAATTAAACAAACCATTTTTCTGAAACAAAAAGGTCTTTTAATAAAGTTAGACAGAGACAACATATTTATAGATAATTTGCTTTTGAATAAATATTTCTTTTAAAAAGAATTAGAAAAGCATATATATCTTTCTAGTTTTTGAGTATATGAAATGCTATAGAGTATCTTTCAGTGGATCTGTGGGAGGATGGAACCAGCATTTTGAAAGAGGCTAAGAAAGAATTTGGTGTTGTGAAGGAACAGAAATGTGTGCCCTGTACGTCAATGGGGATGATGATAGTGATAGTACTGGTAATCATAAGTAACCACTATTGCTATCACCACCACTTTCTTACTAGGTACCAGGCACTTCACATGTAATTTTATTTGATCCTTAACCATAGTGCTGAAGTAGCTGTTATACCCACTTTACAGATCAGAAAACTGAGGTCAGAGATTCATATAGCTTTTGCATGGCAGAGCTGTAATTTGAACTTTGAGAATTGTGCTCCTAACTTCTTTATATATCCTCTAACCTTAATACCTATATAAAGAAGAGTTTAGTTCTCCATGTAAGCTGCCTGGTTATTTGCCTTGCCTTCTATTGGGTTGGCCAAAAAGTTTGTTTGGGGTTTTCCATAATATTTTACAGAAAACCCAAATGAACTTTTTGGCTAACCTAGTATTTCAGAAATGGTATTTATCATGATAATTATAAAAATGAGTGTCATACACTTTTGATGGTGCTGTTGGTTACCTTCACTCACTTGTTGCCCTCAAAATCTGAAGAGCAATTTCATTGGCCCGACAGAGGGAAGTAGGATGGTACAGTTGCCGGTGACAGTTACTTTCTTTTTATTTATTTATTTATTTTTAATTGGAGTATAATTGCTTTACAATGTTGTGTTAGTTTCTGTTGTACAATAAAGTGAATCAGCTATATGTATACCTATATCCCCTCCTTCTTGTACCTCTTTCCCACTCTCCCCACAATCCCACTCTCCCCACAATCCCACCCATCTGGGTCGTCACAGAGCACTGAGCTGAGCTTCCTGTGCTTTATAGCATATTCCCACTAGCTATCTGTTTTACACATGGTAGTGTATATGTCAATCCTAATCTCCCAATTTGTCCCTCCCCTTCCCCTCTGTGTCCACATGTCCGTTCTCTATGTCTGTGTCTCTATTCCTGCCCTGCAAATAGTTTCATCTGTACCATTTTTCTAGATTCCACATATATGTGTTAATATACAGTATTTGTTTTTCTCTTTCTGGCTTACTTCACTCTGTATGACAGACTCTAGGTCCATCCACATCTTTACAAATGATGCAATTTCATTCCTTTTTATAGCTGAGTAATATTCCATTGTATATATGTATCTTCTTTATCCATTCATCTGTCATTGGATATTTAGGTTGTTTCCATGTCCTGGCTACTGTAAATTGTGCTGCAATGAACATTGGGGTGCACGTGTCTTTTTGAATTATTGTTTTTTCTGGGTATATGCCCACTAGTGGGATTGCAGGATCATATAGTAGTTCTAGTTTTAGGTTTTTAAGGAATCTCCAAACTGTTCTCCATAGTGGCTGTATCAATTTACATTCCCACCAACAGTGCAAGAGGTTTCCCTTTTCTCCACACCCTCTCTAGCATTTACTGTTTTTAGGTTTCTTGATGATGGCCATTCTGACTGGTGTGAAGTGATAACCTCATTGTAGTTTTGATTTGCATTTCTGTAATAATTAGTGATGTTGAGCATCTTTTCATGTGCCTCTTGGCCATCTGTATGTCTTCTTTGGTGAAATGTCTATTTAGGTCTTCCGCCCACTTTTTAATTGGGTTGTTTGTTTTTTTGATATTGAGCTCCATGAGCTGTTTGTATATTTTGGAGATTAGCTAATAGATTACTCTGATTTCAGGTGTGTGGTAAAATGGGTCAAACAATATGTGTTCTACATTAGACGAAGTAAAGATTTCTTAGAAACTAATTTCCAAAGATGAATAACTTCAGTATTTAGGAATAATGTGCTGCTCTTCGAAAAATATTAAGTATTTCTTGGGCGCATGTAAATTATGGTTGGCTAGATCACCTCCTTGTTGTGAAAAATGTGTGTGTATGTGTTTCTTAGAGAGTTTAATCAACTTAGTTATGAAATTGTGAACAAGCGCTTCTCATGACCCCAGAGTTTATCTATTTAGAGATTATGGGCTGTACTTCATGGAGTTTAATATTTCTTTCAATTATACTAGAATGTAAAACTAACAAATTTTTTTTAAGGATAAAGTAGCCAATATTTGGTGCACCTTCAGTGTCTTTCTGAAGATCAGGGATATTTTGCCACATCACATCCAGATAATGATCAGGTAAGAGACACCAAGTTTGTATATAGTGTTTTATAAGCTACTCTAAAAGTGTGGCAGTACCTCATTTATCTGGCATCATAGGGAGTAAGGTAGTCTTCATTAGTGAATATTCCACATAATGTAAACTCATTGCTCTGTATAACAGAACTTTTTTATTTGAAACATTTTATGTGAAAGTTACTGTTACCTACTTCTGTCTTCCTTAAACAGTATATTAAACATGATTTAATATAACCTTGAAGAGTCATAATTTTCAGCGGTGTATCAGTCAGGGTCGACCAGAGAAGGAGAATGAGTAGGAGATCACTGTGTGTGTGTATGTGTGTGTGAATTTATTATGAGGAATTGGCTTATACAATTGTGGGGGACTGGCTAAGCAAACTGAATGCCAGTCCATAAGACAGACATTCAGGAGGGGCAATCTAGAGGGAAGGAAGAGCTGTACTGACCCCACTGCTCTTTGGAGTCTGATCTCAGGGAAGGCCTAAGCCTTTTAAAGTGCTTCCAAGTGATTCAGGCACCACCCAAGGGGTGTGTGTGTGTGTGTGTGTGTGTGTGTGTGTGTGTGTGTGTGCGTGCGTGCGCTGCCTTTCTCTTTCCTCCAGTTCTTTTGGTTGGAGAGTATCCTTTGTAACCCACCGTTGAAGCCACAAAGCCTCCTCAAGTGGGAAAATCAGTTATTGTTTTGCATTATAATACTTGTTTTCAGGGCTTTCAAAGACTGTTTGCCTTGGTACTAAGAGGCTCCAGACTCCTCTGCTTCTTGAGTTCTTTTTTCCTCCTTGCCCATCAACCATCACAAGGAGAAGCTCTAGCAGCTTCCCACTCTCTTTCTAGCTTGTTCTTTCTGATTTATCATGGGCTTGAAAATCAGATAATCAACTTTTGTGAAATTGAGGGCCAAAGAGGTTCTCTTGTGAGTAACTTTTATGAATGTTTGTGTTACAAATATAGCATTGTCTCTTTATACCTGGTTATGTTTTCTTGTTTGATAATTGACTTTTAGCTATCTTTGTATCTTTTCCATAATTGATACTAAATACTAAAAAAACATAAGCAATATTTAGTTCTATAATATTTTGTTCTGTTTTATATAATCATGTATATATTAAAGTGTGTACATATTTCAGTGTATGGATTTTATTTAAATGTTATTTGGTCTTGAATTTATTATTTAATACATAAAAACTTTAATTTGAAATCAACTTAAGTTGATAAGTAATGTGACCCTTACATTAAAAAATTGTTTCTTTGTTTTAGCTATATACCTTTATAAAGAAAACAAATGTCTAATTTTTATTAATTTTTTAGCTTTTGTTTTACATTTTTGAGCCTGCTTCCTACATGTATAAAATTGACACTTCACCCCTCTCCCAAAGGATTCAAATTTACTCTGGTAAGTTTCTTATTACTTTAGATAATTAATTCTTGCTGCAATTGATCTTTTAAAAATACAGATAATTATTTTCCTGCTTTGAACAGGATTATTGGATTGAGACATAAGACATTCATTTATTTGGCAAACACTGAGTGTCTGACATACTTAGGTGCTGTTTTGCACTAGGCTGAGCAATCAGAATCTTACAGTTTAATTCAACAACTATTTAATTTCTTTGTGGTGGTCAGTGAGGGAATACAAAGAAGAAAACAGTGGTGATAGACATGTTTAAATTATTATGCTCTAAAGCAGACGGTATTAAGTTCTGTCAGGTACAGTGGAGTGCTGTGATAGTGTGGGAAAAGGAGATATTACTTTGAGGGCAGATTTTAGACTATTTCTTAAAGCAAGTGGGATCAGAGCCAAATTTTGAAAGCTGGGCAAGATTTGGAATAGGTGGTTATATAACAGGAGAGTTTGAGACAGGAGGAAGAGCTTGAAGGTACAGATGTGGGAAGGGATAGGGAATGATCTGGGAACAGCTATTAACCAATGAAATTTGTGTAACTTTTACCTGGGTATGTGTGTGTTGAGGTTAGGAGAGGATATAGTGGGAGAGAAGATTTGGAAAGAATCAAATTATGTAAGAGCTTGGATGCTGGGCTGAAAAATTTGGAGTCTGATTTGTGTGCAAGAGGAGCAAAAAAGATTTTGGAGAAGGAGAGGGAACAGATCTCTGTTTTAGGAACATGACTTGTGTCAGTTGGAACATGGATCGGGTATATATTTTATATTTTAGGGTTTCTCTGTGTGGGTTTACAGATTCCTCCTGGTTGTATTTCTGTGGTATTTAGAATTTGTTCCTGTGTACCTTGGTCTATAAAATGACATTTAAAGGATATGCTTTTAAAATATCAAGAAGAGTTAGTTTATGAAAACAGTCAGTCTTAGTGGACTTATAAAGGGACAACCTTTTATTTTTTATTATTTAAAAAAAAATTTTGGCCATGCCACGCAGCTTGTGAGATCTTGGTTCCCTCACCAGGGATTGAACCCAGGCCCTCGGCAGTGAAAGTACCGAGTCCTAACCACTGGACTGCCAGGAAATTCCCTAAAGGGGCAACATTTTAGAAATTGGAGTTTCAGTTCTGGGACTGCCACTTATTTATATTGCATTCTAAAAACAAGCCAGAACAGAGCATGTCAGTCAAATATTTCAAAAGTGCTTATTGGTTCCACAGTGCAAAAAGATTCATGTTCCTCTTTTTTAAAGTTACCTTTTTATTGATGATGTCTGTTGTTTCATTCTGTGAATGAACTCTAAGCATAGTAAGTCATCTATAGTTAATATTCTATAGAATGTTTAGAATAGGAGGGATGTGGTTAGTAATATTCTGACGTCTTCAGTAGCCCTAACTTGAAATATTTGCAAGCTTATGTAAAATGGTTATTTATCATGCTAAATAAAGGTATATTTCAAAGATGATGGAATGGAACTTCATAGTTTCGGTAACTAGCAGTGTTAGAGATGATTACTTTTAGGATTATAAAGCAG
This sequence comes from Monodon monoceros, assembly GCF_005190385.1. Taxonomy (NCBI): domain Eukaryota; kingdom Metazoa; phylum Chordata; class Mammalia; order Artiodactyla; family Monodontidae; genus Monodon; species Monodon monoceros. The sequence continues at coordinate 127,123,629 of NW_021703774.1, read as the reverse complement.
AAAAAGCATTTTCTTTCTCTTAATTTCCTAATTTTATTTAGTTTGTTGTGTTTTAATACCAGACATTGTGTTTAAAAAATAAAAAAGACATATTAATGACTTATTTTATTTTTGTTGATAATGTTTTAAATTCTTATTGAATGCTTCTGAGAGCTTTAAAACATTTCCCATTATAATTATTTTAAAGTGTTTTTTTCCTTTCAATTTAGATTGAATTATTTCTTAATATAGGTCTATAATTAAGGTAATTGATAGTATAAATACTAATATATCTACAGCAGCAAAGTTACTTTTATCTGTATCTTCTCAAGTAGTATTTATTAAGTGCCCTCTAATGTGTCAGGTCCTCTTCTAGGAATTGGCATATAAATGAATGACAGCTAATATCCCTGCTCTCTTAATTGGGGGACATTCATGCTAGTGGCAGGAGAAGAACAATAAACAAAATAAATCAGTTAACAGGAAAATATCTGGGAGTGATGAGGATTATGAAGAAAATAGTATTATGTGAAAAGAGGGCTGGTGGGGTTTGGTTAGGGGGGTACTACTTCAGATTGAGTAAGGGAAGGCCTCTCTAGGGAAGTGACATTTCATCCTGGAACTGAATGACTGATTGATCAGAAGGAACCAATTACAAGAAGATCTGGGCTCTGACTTGACAAAAGCAAGTTTTTTCTCCAGGCAGGAACACATTTGGAATGTTCAAAGCATTAAAGGGACAAATATGAAGTGGCTGGTGTGAAATGAGTGAGGGAGACAGTAAGAAAGACTGGAAGAAGAAGGCAGGACCCAGATTATGTAGGAGTTTGGATTTTATTCTAAGTGTAATGGGAAGCTATGGGAGGATTTTAAACAGGGAAATTACATGATCTGATATGGTGGCTAAATGGAGAATGGATTGTCGGGGGCAGGAGCATTACCAGTTGGGAGGTTATTGCAGTGGCCCAGCAGAAAGGTGGGCGTGGCTTAGACCACTCCTCTGCCACCATCAGCAGAGGGGAGTGAAGTCAGTGGATATTGTATTTGGGAGATGGTGTAGATAGGATTTGCTGATGGATTGGATGTATAGCATGTACAAGATAGTGATCCAGGTTTTTTGTTTGAGCAACTAGATTGGATGTATATAGATAAATGTCTAATATGCAGAATATAAACTCCTGAAAATAGATCTAAGTCATTATTAATTTAAAATCCCAAATAGCAAGTGATTACTTTATAGAACATTGAATATATTTTATTGAAGTGCACATTTTAAAAACACTAAAATGGATTTACTTTGCCAGTTTTAGATTTTGACTTACTTGTCCTTCATGCTTTTTAATTTAAATTGTCAGATTCCAAGGGAGGATGAAGGTATGATTGTTGTGTCTGGATTATTTAGTAGTTTTGTTATTAATAACTGAGACTCAATGAACTTGTTGTAGATGGTTAGGTGTAGCTTTATAATAATTACTTTTCAAAATATTTTGATTATTAAATTTGAATAAAATATTATGCACATTAGAGTTGTGTATATATTTTCCTTCTAGCTACAAGCTATATTAAACTTTAAAATTTTACTTGAAATGATTTTTAGTCAGATTCATAATTAAATTGATATTATATTTTGTAAGTTGTTATGTCTGATTTTGTCCTCTTTTTCCTTAAGGTTAGCTGTGCACTGTCATTCTTTCTATTTTCTTTCCAAGTACATGAAAAGTCCATTCTTTTGGTATCATTGTAAGTAAAAATGTTTCAAGTATGTTTTATTTGTTTATTGTGATGTGTTTATAATATGTAAATAAATTTATTGCTTACATTTAATCACCTAAGTGCAAATCAAAACTATGCAAATGTTACATAATTTCATAAAATTATTTCATAACATCACATGTTTTCCAGAATGATGATCTCTTACAATTTTACTTCTTTATGATATATTTTAAACTGATGAAATTTTATGGAATAATTTCTGATATCTTATTTCTTCCTATTTTTTTCATTTATATTTTCTATATGCTAATAAAAACGTCTTCCAAAGAGGCTCTACTTAGGTTGGAGCCTGTGTGTCTTCTTTGCCTTTTTCATTTCATTCATTTCCACATCTATTCAATAGCCTGTTCTCTCCATCAACCTCTTTAGAGGCTTTTATATGTTGCCTCCTTTTTAGTTCTTCTGTCAAAACCTTTGTTTAGACCCTATTGGCAATCCCTAACCACACTCCTTTTTTTTAGGAGCATTAAAATTTTTTCCTGTTCTTCATAGAAATTGAGTGGCAGTTGGGGGTATATTATCCCAATATTAAAATAGTATTTGCCCAGAACACATTGGAATACTTGAATCCTGCCCAAGATCAATTCCACCCATGCCTGCCACACCCCTCACCCTGTGTTTGCTAGGTTCCTGTGGAAGATGCATGTATGAAATGACTAATGACAAATGGAAGGGTGTATTGCTTTTATTAGGTGGAGCTTTGAACTAAAACCTTAGTGCAGAGCTTTATAGTAGGTGGGGCTGGCCTATGGGGAAGGCTTCTTTCCTCCAAAAAAAATAGTCTCGTACCATTGCAGACTGGGAGGGCAGCTTAATTTCATCCCCTGAAGCCTAAACTTGAGTTAGATCTGACCACTGTTATGTGAGGCTAGGCTGACCCTATGCAAATCCCTAGTGCCAGGGGATGGAACTATGGAGAGGTATTGCTTTCAAACATGTATAATCTTCCCCAGGATTCCTACTCCAGAGAAAGGAGCTCGATCAGTGAGTGACCTATAATCTGACCATTCAGATTAGCTCGTGGGCCCTGAATTTCTGGAAGTTCATACTCTACAACTGTACCTAGATTATTCATAACAGTGCATGACTTTAATATAATTTTGATCAAATATTTTAAAGTTCCTCTTGACCTGGTTCCAGCTAAGCTATCATTAAACAAATATTTCACCCAGTACATATTTATTGAGGGCCTACTATTTGCCAAATACAGTTCTATGCACCTGGGATATATCTGTGAACAAAACAGACAAAAATCCCTACTTTCTTAGCTTTCGTTCTCAAGGACAGACACTAATAATTAAATAAAAATAAGAAATTAAATAATGTGTTAGCAGGTAATAAAAGTCATGAAGGATACATAAAAGAGGATAAGGGAAGTTGGGAGTACTGGAGCTGGGGTTACAGGAGTAAGTGCAGGTTGCCGTTTTAAACAAGGATGTCAAAGTAGGCCTTGTTGAGGAGATACTTGAGTGGACTGGAGTAGGTGAGGGTTAGCCAAGTAGATATCTGGGAGAATAACATTCTAGACAGCCAGTGCCAAGGCCCTAAGATGGGAGTATGACTGATATGTTTAGGGAACAACAGAAGGGCCAGTGTGGCCAGAGTGCAGTGGTCAATGTAGGAAGTAATAGGAGGTGAAGTTAAAGAGGTAACAGGCATGTAAATTATATAGGATCTTGTAGGCCATATTGGGAACTTTGGCTTTTATTCTGAAGGAAACGGGGAGCCATGGAAGGATTTTGAGGAAGATGCATGATCTGACTTGATGTGTTTTTTTTGTTTTGTTTTGTTTATTTTTTATTTTTGGCTGCGTTGGGTCTTTGTTGCTGCACACGGGATTTCTCTCTAGTTGCAGCGAGCAGGGGCTACTCTTCGTTGCGGTGCATGGGCTTCTCATTAAGGTGGCTTCTCTTTGTTGCAGAGCACGGGCTCCAGGGTGCGCGGGCTTCAGTAGTTGTGTCATGCGGGCTCAGTAGTTGTGGCGTGCAGGCTTAGTAGCTCCACAGCATGTGGGATCTTCCTGGACCAGGGATTGAAACCTGTGTCCCCTGCATTGGCAGGCGGATTCTGAACCACTGCACCACCAAGGAAGTCCCGTGACTTGATGTTTTAAAAGGATCATTTTGCTTATCAAATTATACATGTTAAATATGTACAGTTAATTGTTTATCAGTTATACCTCAATAAAGCTGTTAAAAAAAATAAAATGATCATTCTGGTGGCAGGTCAAGAACAGATTGTACAGAGCAAGGGTAGAAAACACAGAGACCATTTAGAAGGCAATCACCATTATCCAGGTTGAGAGATGGTGGCGATGGGGACCAAGATCGTATAGTGGAAGAGGTGAGAAGTGGTCAGTAGAGCCTGAATGTTTCCCGATGATTTGGATGTAGCATGTGAGAGAAAGAGAAAAATCAAAGGTGTGTTCATGGTTTTTGGCCTGGAACGGGAAGGATGGAGTGGCCATTGACTGAAATGGGGAAGACTGCAAGTGGAGCAGGATTACACTAGATGTGAACAAGGTGGGAGGTTCCCAAGTTCAGTGTTGGACGTGTCTTTGGACATCAAGTGGAGGTGTTGAGTTAGTATTTAAATACAAGTCTGGGTTGGATATATGAGTGGAGTCCAGAGAGAGACTGAGCCAGAGACATAAAATTAGTAATTTCTCAGTAGAGATGACATTTAAAGTCATGAGACTAGATGAGATAACCAAGGAAGTGAGTATAGACAGAGAAGAATACCAGAGACTGAGTTCTGGGCCACACAATATTAAGAGGTCTGGGAGAAGAGGCAAATGGGAATGGCCAACTAGGTAGGATGCAAACCACAAGAGTTGGTGTCCTGGAAGCTGAGTGAAGAAGGAATTTTAAGGATAACAAAGTCCACTGTCTGACACCACTGACAAAAATTAACTTGAAATGGCTTAGACTTAAATGTAAGGACTGAAACTGTAAAACTTGTAGAAGAAAACATAAGGGAGAAGCTCCTTGACATTGTTCTTGGCAATGATGTTTTGGATATGACACCAAAAGCAGAATGAACAAAAGCAAAAATAAATAATTGGGATAGCATCACACTAAAAAGTTTCAGCACAGCAAAAGAAATATCAAAATGAAAAGGCGGGCTTCCCTGGTGGTGCAGTGGTTGAGAGTCCGCCTGCCGATACAGGGGACACGGGTTCGTGCCCCGGTCCGGGAGGATCCCACATGCCGCGGAGTGGCTGGGCCCATGAGCCATGGCCACTGAGCCTGTGCATCCGGAGCCTGTGCTCCGCAATGGGAGAGGCCACAACAGTGAGAGGCCCGCATAACGCAAAAAAAAAAAAAAAAAAATGAAAAGGCAACCTGTGGAATGGCAGAAAATATTTGTAAATCATGTATCTGATAAAGGGTTAATTTTTCAAAATATATAATGAACTTATACAACTCAGTAGTAGAAAAAACAAATAATCCAAAGGACCTGAATAGATATTTTTCTAAAGAAGGCATACAGATGGCCAACAGGTACATGAGAAGGTGCTCAACATCACTAATCATCGGGGAAATGCAAATCAAAACCACAGTGAGATATCACCTCACACCTGTTAGAATGGATCTTATCAAAAGGACAAGAGGGACTTCCCTGGTGGTGTAGTGGTTAAGAATCTGCCTGCCAATGCAGAGGACATGGGTTCAAGCGCTGGTCTGAGAAGATCCCACATGCCATGGAGCAACTAAGCCCGTGCGCCACAACTACTGAGCCTGCGCTCTAGAGCCTGCGAGCCACAACTGCTGAGCCCAAGTGCCACAGTTACTGAAGCCTGCACGCCTAAAGCCCGTGCTCTGCAACAAGAGAAGCCACCGCAATGAGAAGCCCGCATACCGCAATGAAGAGTAGCCCCCGCTCGTCGCAACTAGAGAAAGCCCGCACACAGCAACAAAGACCCAACGCAGCCAAAAATCAATCAATCAATAAACTTATTAAAAAAAAAAAAGACAAGATATAACAAGTGCTGATGAGGATGTGGAGAAAAGAGAACCCTGTGCACTACTGGTGGGAATGTAAATTGGTGCAGTCACTATGGAAAACAGTATGGAGGTTTTTCAGAAAATTAAAAATACAGCTACCGTATGACCCAGCAATATTTCTGAAGTAAATGAAATTACTGTCTTGAAGAGACATCTTTACCCCCTAGTTCTTCACAGCATTACTTGCAACAGCCGAGACATGGAAACATGGAGTGCCTGTCAACAGATGAATACAGAAAGTGGCGTATTACTCCCCCCTCCAACACACACAGAGGAATATTATTCAGCCATAGAAAAGGAAGGAAATCCTGGGGACTTCCTTCCTCCAGTGGTTAAGACTCCATGTTTCCACTGCAGGGGGCACAGTTCCAATCCCTGGTTGGGGAACCAAGATCCCACTGCCATGCTGTGGCGCGGCCAAAGAAAAAAAATGTAAGGACATTTGCAACAACATGGATGAACCTTGAGGGCGTTATGCTAAATGAAGTAAGTCAGACAGAGAGAAAGACAAATACTGTATGAGCTCACTTAAATGAGGAATGTTAAGACATAGAAGCATCGAAACTAAACTCACAGAAACAGAGTAAGTTGGTGGTTGCCTGGGTTGGGGTGGGGGGGAAATGGGTGAAGGTGGTTAAAGAGTACAAACTTACAGTTATGAGATGAATAAGTTCTGGGGATCTAATGTACAGCATACACTGTAGCTGGCTGTAGTTAGCAAAAGTTAACAAGTCCCCTACATACGAACCTTCAAGTTGCGAACTTTCAAGGATGCGAATGTGCATTCCTTCAGCGTCACATGTGAGTGAAATTGCAGCTTGCCCTCTGTCTCCTGTGGCTGACGATCCTTCAGCTCTACCATCTCCCACCTTTTCTCCCTCCTCCAGTCAGTAACTCTTCTTGCCTGTTCACTCGATGGCAGCCCCTGTTTGCCGGCTGTTGTACTGCACTACTGTACTTTTCAAGGTACTGTACTGTAAGATTAAAAATGTTTTCTTTATTTTTTGTGTTTGTTTTTTTAATGTATTATTTGTGTGAAAAGTATTATAAACCTATTATAGTATGGTACTATATAGCCGATTGTGTTAGTTGGGTACCTAGGCTAACTTTGTTGGACTTAACAAACAAATTGGACTACAAACGTGCTCTCACTATGGAACTTGTTCGTATGTAGGGGACTTACTGTATTGTATACTTGAAAGTTGCCAGGAGAGTAGATCTTAAAAGTTGTCACCACAGACACGCACAAGGGCACACACACACACAAAAGGTAACTTTAAGTTGATGGATGTGTTAATGAACCTTATTGTGGTAATCATTTTGCAATATATACCTATATCATCACATTGTACACTTTGTTCACATTGTGCAATGTTATACGTCAGTTACATCTCAATAAAACTGGGGAAAAAAGGACATGATGTGATCAGTTGTATCAGATGCTGTTAATAGGTCAAATAAGATGAGGGTTAAGAATAGACTATTTGCCATAGTGAAATGGAAGTCACTGATGAAAAGTGACTTTTCTAAGTCACTTAGAAAAGGCTAGTGTTGGTAGAGTGATGCAGGGAAGAGCCTGATTGGGGTGGGTTTAAGACATAATGAGAAGAGAAGAATTGAAGATAAGTATAGATGATTCTTTAAAATATATATATATATATATTTAAGTATATATTATATATATATATAAATGGTGAAATACACTATTAGTACATTCACAATGTTGTATAACCACCACCACTGTCTACTTACAGAATACTTTCATCACCCTAGAAGGAAACCCCATACCCAGTAAGCAGTCATTCCCCATTCTCCCCTTCCCTTAATCCTTGTAACCACTAATCTACTTTGTCTCTGTGGATTTGCCTGATTTGGATAGTTCATATAAATGGAATCATAAAATATGTGGCCTTTTGTTTCTGACCTGTTTCACTTAGCATAATATTTTCAAAGTTCATCCATGTTGTGCCATGTATTGGTACTTCATTTTTATGCCTGAATAATATTGCATCATATGGATATACTACATTTTGTTTGTCCATGAATCAGTTGATGGACATTTTGAGTTGTTTTCACCTTTTGGCTATTGGGAATAGTGCCACTATGAACATTCATGTATAAGTTTTTGTTTGAACACTTGTTTTCAGTTCTCTTGGGTCTCCAGGAGTGGAATTTCTGGGTCATATAATAATTCTGTAAACTTACTGTGGAACCACCAAACTGATTTCCACAGTAGATATACCATTTTACATTATCACCAGTAATTATAAGTGTTCCAATTTCTCTGCATCCTTGTCAGCACTTGTTATTGTCTGTTATTGTTTTTGCCATCCTAGTAGGTATGAAGTAGTATCTCATTCTGGCTCTCATTTGCGTTTCTCTAAAGACTAATGATGTTGAGCATCTTTTTATGTCCTTGTTGGCAATATGTATATCTTCTTCAGAGAAATGCCTAATACTTAAATCCTTTGTCCAATTTTTAAGTGGTTGTTTCTGTTTCTTGTTGAGTTTTAGAAGTTCTTTATATATTCTGGATATTAAACCTTTATCAGATATATGATTAACAAATACTTTCTTCCATTCTTTGGATTTTCTTGATAGTGTTCTTTGATGCACAGAATTTTTAATTTGATGAAATCCAATTTATCTATTCTTTCTTTTGTTGCTTGTGATGTTGTATCTAACAAACTATTGCCAAATCCAAGGTAATATTTACCCTCATATTTCTTCTAAGAACTTAGGGATTTAGCTCTTATATTTAGGTTTTTGGTCCATTTTGAGTTCAGTTTTGTATATGGTGTGAGATAGGTAGGCAGTTCTTTAGATGAGTTTTGCCAAAAAGGAGAGCAGAGAAATTAAGCAATAACTGGTAGAGAAAGTGGGGTCACAGAGGTTTGTTATTTGTTTTCAGATAGGAGAGATAATGGCATGGGAATGGTCAGTAAGAGGGAACATTGATGATACAGGAGAGGTAAGAGTTGCTGGAGCAGTGTCCTTCAGAGACAGAGGTGGAGTAGGATCTAGAGCACAAATGGAAGGATTGGCTGTGGACAGATGCATGAATCGTTCATCTTAATAAAAAGAGGGAACACACTGTATCAGTACAGTTGCTGGGAAGAGAGTAGATGTGATGGTGACATCTGTGAAAGTTCTCTTTTAATTGCTTTAGTTTTCTTATTGAAATGGAGGACAAAGTCATTAGGAAAGAGTGGGTTAGAGCTGTTGGGAATATGAGAAGAGAGGAGAAGGTGGAATTATCTTTGTAAGGAGACACAGAGTATGAACAGACTAGGGAAATATATACTAATTGCTGGACACTTGAATATCATGATCATGTATTTAAAATGAGCATAGTTAGTGCGGGTAAATGTTTTCCTCCAGAGCAGTTGCTCAGTAAGGCCAGAGTAAGTGCAGGTGGAGAGTTGGGTATTTCCAGGTTTATGGTTTTGTCTAGTGAGGATAACTCACTTGCTTGGGATTTGAGATTGAATACATGGGAGTGATTATAATGATTGATCTTAGAATTTAGCCTGGGTAAGAAGGGAAAAGGCCATTAAAATAGTGAGGCAAAGTGAAAATGTGCTAGGAACAATGGATCGAAGGTATTGGGGGGGATTGTTGGAGTACTGAAAAGGTAGGAGATAGTAGTCAGAATGCAACTGATGAGTTGTGATTACGGAGGGCTGACAGTCTAGCATATGACCCTAGGCGTAGGCCTGAAGATGAGATCACTAGAAGAGAAGAGTTCCAGCAAATGAGAGGTCTGGGTGTTGGAAGATCATCTATGTGTACGTTAAAATTGCCAAGAATTCAGATGAGTAGGGTTGTAGACAGTGACAGTGTGTAAGAAGTTGAAATTATTGAGTAATGAGTGAAGTGATCCTTGAGGCTGGTGGATGATAACAAAGATGAGGCATAATAGGGGATATACAGCCAGATGACAGGAGAGTCAAAGCTGGAAATTGTTAAGGTGGGGAGAGGGAGAGTAGTGTGGAAGTAGTGATGAAGAGCAAAGAGGTTATGTCCCTTCTCAGGGCCTTTAAATTGTTTGAAGGCTGTGGAAACAACAGCAAAACAGGCACAATTGACAGGGCAGAGGGGCAGCATTTTCCTTAGTGGGAGAGAACCAGGATTTGTTTTGAACAAGGTGGTGAAAGGAAGGGTTCAGAGAAGAGGTTGAGGTTGTAGACGATTTTGCAGCTTGATTATAAATATTAAGTACCTAGAAGTTAAGGGCTGAGTTACATTCATCACTGCATTCCTTTCAGAGCAGTGCTTTTACATACTACATTTTCAATAAATGCTTATGTTCAGTAAATGAATACCGAATGATTAAGTGGGAAAGAATTAAGACCTAGAAACAGAAAATAATGTTTATTGAACACCTACTGTGTGCTTGTAATTAACAAAAATACATTCCAATTATAAAAGCATAAAGCAATGAAATTGAAAGTCCTCTAGTATTTTCTTTTAGTGCAGTAGTTTTCAATCAGTTTATAAACCTAGGCCTTCCATCTCATATTCTAGCTGACATGAGGAGGAGTCATCCTTCTAAGAAAGGAGAATACTTAAACCTTTTAAAATAAGGAGACCAATAATAATAACAACAAAAATAATTATTCAACAACTACCACCATTAGTAAAAAGTGATTTTATTTTTGTTTTACTAAAAAATAAACACTAGATAATACTCACAGAAGAGCCCTTTCAACTACTTAACAATCCAAGGTATTGTTATTATTTCCATTTACACATAAGAAAAAGGTTAAATTAATCATTTGTTCAAAGTCAAACAGTAAGTAAGTGGCAGGGATGGGACTAGGTAGGACTTAAGTCTTCTGACTAGACCCTTCTTTTGGAGCATTGCCACAGTTGAATCCAGAAGGTAATGCAACCAGGGGTAGTGCTAAGGAGGTCACAGAGCTTGGACCTATGAACCTACACGGCTTTCTGATAAAGCCAGTGGTTCCATCTACTGGTGTTACGCTTCCTCTTCCTACACTATTGCTCTTTTCATGTAGCCTCTTCCTACTCATTTTGTCCTTTTTTCTTTTATTCTACCATCAGCAACCCTTTATAATTCTTCCTGGCCTCTGTTGTCCTCTCTGCAGTGGCAGATGATGGTCCTGTCTTTCAGTTTTTAACTTAGCTGAGCATTATGTCATACGGAAGATCATAAAAAAGAAGTTTGAAAACCACTGTACCAAGTAGGATATTCATGTTTACCAAGTAGGATGAGATATGTGAAAAAGCTCTTTTTCTCTGAATGTTCAGTTCTGTTTGATCCTTTCTTTAAGCTACTGTTTGTATGATAGGGAAAAAATGTTTCATTAATGGATACTGGAAGAAGCAGTTTTCCAGTTATTATGAGGAGTTGACACCTCTGTGTCTAGATTCATTTAGTTTGGATTGATAGTTATAAAAAACTGAATCAGTAGTCCCTATGGAGTATTTTGTGTGTGTGTGTGTGTGTGTGTGTGTGTGTGTGTGTTTCTTACTACCTCAAAAATCAGACACGTAAAATATATTCATATTTTTACATGTAAGCACTGAAATTATATTCTCTAAGATTAACATATATTTTTCTTTGTCATTTTAGACCAGTCTGCTTAGTTTTAAGGGAAATTCCTTTTATGTCTACTTGGTTTTTACTTGTGTCAACATTTAGGTGAGTCAAACCAATTTCCAATATAATATTTTCAGTGTAGTACTTATAAACTCATTTAAAACTTTTTTACAAAGTGATTATGGTTTGAATTGACAATTCTCTTTTTAACGTTTTTTCTGTTTTCCCATATAGTATGCTGCCTCTTCTATTGAAGGATGAACTCCTAATGCCCTCGGTTGTGACAGTGGTGGCATTTTTCATAGCTTGTGCAACCTCCTTTTCAATATTTGAAAAGACTTCTGAAGAAGAACTGCAGTTGAAATCCTTTTCCATTTCTGTTAGGAAATATTTTCCATGTTTTACATTTCTTCCAAGAATTATACGACATTTGGTAAGTTGTTTAGTTTTTAAGGTACTATTTTAAAAAAGTTATTATAATATCTTTTTTATAGCATTTTTGAGATATAATTCCCATAAAATTCACCCATTTAAAGCATGCAACTCAGTGTTTTAAGTATGTACACAGAGTTTTACAACCATCCTCCTAACCTAGTTTTAGATTATTTTCCATCACCCCAAAAAGAAACCCTGTGCCCTTTAGCAGTCATTCCCCATTCCACCCTCACCCCTAACCTCAGCCTTGGACAGCCACCCAATTACTTTCAGTCTTGATAGATTTGCCTATTTGGACATTTCATATAAATGGAATGCATTAGTCCCTTAGGGCTGATATAGCAAAATACCACATCAGGTAGCTTAAACAACAGAAATTTATTTTCTCACAATTCTGGAGGCTAGAAGTCCAAGATCAGGGTGACATCAGCATTAGTTTCTGGTGAGGCCTCTCTTCCTGATTTGTAGGTGACCTTGCTGTCTCCTCATGTGGCCTCTTGTGTGTGTGTGTGTGTGTGTGTGGTGTGTGTAGAGAGAGAATTCTTTGGTGTCTTTTTCTCTTCTTATAAGGACATCAGTCCTATCAGATTAGGGCCCCAGCCTTAGGACTTCATTTAACCTTAATTTAATCTCATCTCTAAATGCAGTCACATTGGGGCTTAGGGCTTCAACATATGAATTTTGTGGGGACACAGTTCAGTCTATAACATGGAATCATACACAGTGTTGTGTTTGATGACTGGCTTCTTTCACTTAGCACATTTTTGATTTTCATCTGTGTGGTAGCACGTATCAATACTTCATTCCTTTTTATTGCCAATTCCATTATATGGATATACCACATTTTGTTTATCTATTCTTCAGTAGATGCTTGCTTCCACTTTTTGGCTGTTATAAATAATGCCGCCCTGAAGATTTGTGTATTAAGTTTACCAGTGCACATATGTTTTCATTTCCTTCAAGTATATACCTAGGAGTGGTAATTCTGTGTTTAACATTTTGAGAAACTGCCTGTCTTCCAAAGCGCTGCATGATTCTACATTCCCCCAGGAATATATGAGGATTCCAATTTCTCCACATCCTTGACAGCACTGGTTATTGGCTTTTTTTTAATTATACCCCTCCATTATTATAGCCATACAAAGTGGGTGTGAAATGGCATCTCATTGTGGTTTTTGCATTCCCCTAGTGACTAATGATGTTGAGTATCTTTTTGTAATTTCTTTGGAGAAATGCCTATTCAAGTCCTTCTCCCATTTTTTTTTTTTTTTTTTTTGGCCACACTGCATGGCTTGTGGCATCTTACCTCCCCAACCAGGGATTGAACCCAGGCCCTTGGCAGTGAGAGCACGGAGTCCTAACCACTGGGCCACCAGGGAATTCCCATCCTTTGTTCATTTTTAGTTGAGTTGTCTTTTTTTTTTTTT